>NW_027274237.1:0-119741 GCF_030028105.1 Mobula birostris | reverse complement strand
AGAGTTTCAGTGCAAGAGTTTCAGGGCAAGTCTTTCAGTGCATGAGTTTAAGGGCAGGGGTTTCAGAGCTTGAGATTCAGGGCATGAGTTTCAGGGCAGGAGATTCACGGTTTGAGTTTAAGGTCATGAGATTTAGCGCATGAGATTCAGTGAATGAGTTTCAGGGCAGAAGTTACAGGGCATGAGATTCATGGCATGAGTTTCAGGGCATGAGTTTCAGTGAAGGATTTTCAGGGCATGTAATTCAGGGCATGAGTTTCAGGATATGAGATTCATGGCATGATATTCAGGACAGCAGTTTCAGGGTATGAGGTTCAGGACATGAGTTTCAGTGCAGTAGTTTCAGGGCATGAGTTTCAGGGCATGTGATTCAGGACAGGAGTTTGAAGGCATGAGATTCAGGGCATGAGTTTCAGTGCATGAGATTGAGGGCAGGAGTTTCAGGGCATGAGATTCAGGACATGAGTTTCAGGGCATGAGATTCAGTGCATGAGTTTCAGGTCAGGAGAATCAGGGCTTGAGTTTCAGAGCATGACATTCAGGGGATGAGTTTCAGTGCATGAATTTCAGGGCATGAGATTCAGGGCATGAGTTTCAGGACAGGAGATTCAGGGCATGAGTTTCAGTGCATGAGTTTGAGGGCAGGGTTTCACGGCATTAGATTCAGGGCATAATTTTCAGGGCATGAGATTCAGGACATGAGTTTGAGGGCAGGAGTTTCAGGGCATGAGTATGAGGTCTGTGGTTTCCGGGCTTGAGATTCAGCGCAGCAGTTTCAGCGCAGCAGTTTCATGGCTTGAGATTCAGAGCATGAGTTTCTAGGCATGAGATTCAGGACATGAGTTTCAGGGGATGAGTTTCAGGTCTGTGGTTTCAGGGCTTGAGATTCAGGGCAGCAGTTTCAGGGCAGGAGTTTCATGGCAGGAGTTTCAGGGCAAGAGATTCAGAGCATGAGTTTCAGGGCATGAGTTTCAGGGCAGGAGTTTCAGTGTATGAGATTCAGGGCGAGAGTTTCAGGGCAGGAGAATCAGGGCTTGAGTTTCAGAGCATGACATTCAGGGGATGAGTTTCAGTGCATGAATTTCAGGGCATGAGATTCAGGGCATGAGTTTCAGGACAGGAGATTCAGGGCATGAGTTTCAGTGCATGAGTTTGAGGGCAGGGGTTTCACGGCATGAGATTCACGGCATGAGTTTCAGGGCATGAGATTCAGGGCATGAGTTTGAGGGCAGGAGTTTCAGGGCATGAGATTCAGGACATGAGTTTCAGGGCATGAGTTTCAGGTCTGTGGTTTCCGGGCTTGAGATTCAGCGCAGCAGTTTCAGAGCAGCAGTTTCAGGGCATGAGATTCAGGGCATGAGTTTCAGGGCAGGTGATTCAGGGTAGGAGAATCAGGGCTTGAGTTTCAGTGCAGGAGTTTGAGGGCAGGGGTTTCAAGGCATGAGATTCAGTGCAAGAGTTTCAGGACAGGAGATTCAGGGCATGAGTTTCAGTGCATGAGTTTGAGGGCAGGAGTTTCACGGCATGAGATTCAGGGCATGAGTTTCAGGGCATGAGATTCAGGACATGAGTTTCAGGGCATGAGTTTCAGGACAGGAGATTCAGGGCATGAGTTTCAGTGCATGAGTTTGAGGGCAGGGGTTTCACGGCATGAGATTCAGGGCATGAGTTTCAGGATATGAGATTCATGGCATGATATTCAGTGCAGCAGTTTCAGGGTATGAGGTTCAGGACATGAGTTTCAGTGCAGTAGTTTCAGGGCATGAGTTTCAGGGCATGTGATTCAGGACAGGAGTTTGAAGGCATGAGATTCAGGGCATGAGTTTCAGTGCATGAGTTTGAGGGCAGGAGTTTCAGGGCATGAGATTCTGGACATCAGTTTCAGGGCATGAGATTCAGTACATGAATTTCAGGGCAGGAGAATCAGGGCTTGAGTTTCAGAGCATGACATTCAGGGGATGAGTTTCAGTGCAAGAATTTCAGGGCATGAGATTCAGGGCATGAGATTCAGGGCATGAGTTTCAGGACAGGAGATTCAGGGCATGAGTTTCAGTGAATGAGTTTGAGGGCAGGGTTTCACGGCATGAGATTCAGGGCATGATTTTCAGGGCATGAGATTCAGGACATGAGTTTGAGGGCAGGAGTTTCAGGGCATGAGATTCAGGACATGAGTTTCAGGGCATGAGTTTCAGATCTGTGGTCTCCGGGCTTGAGATTCAGCGCAGCAATTTCAGGGCTTGAGATTCAGCGCATGAGTTTCAGGGCAGGTGATTCAGGGCAGGAGTTTCGGGGTATGATATTCAGGGCATGAGAATCAGGGCTTGAGTTTCAGAGCATGACATTCAGGGGATGAGTTTCAGTGCATGAATTTCAGGGCATGAGATTCAGGGCATGAGTTTCAGGACAGGAGATTCAGGGCATGAGTTTCAGTGCATGAGTTTGAGGGCAGGGGTTTCACAGCATGAGATTCAGGGCAAGAGTTTCAGGACAGGAGATTCAGGGCATGAGTTTAAGTGCATGAGTTTGAGGGCAGGAGTTTCACGGCATGAGATTCAGGGCATGAGTTTCAGGGCATGAGATTCAGGACATGAGTTTCAGGGGATGAGTTTCAGGTCTGTGGTTTCAGGGCTTGAGATTCAGGGCAGCAGTTTCAGGGCAGGAGTTTCATGGCAGGAGTTTCAGGGCAAGAGATTCAGGGCATGAGATTCAGTACATGAGTTTCAGGGCATGAGTTTCAGGTCTGTGGTTTCCGGGCTTGAGATTCAGCGCAGCAGTTTCAGAGCAGCAGTTTCAGGGCATGAGATTCAGGGCATGAGTTTCAGGGCAGGTGATTCAGGGTAGGAGTTTCAGGGTATGACCTTCAGGGCATGAGTTTCAGGGCAGGAGAATCAGGGCTTGGGTTTCAGTGCAGGAGTTTGAGGGCAGGGGTTTCAAGGCATGAGATTCAGTGCAAGAGTTTCAGGACAGGAGATTCAGGGTATGAGTTTCAGTGCATGAGTTTGAGGGCAGGAGTTTCACGGCATGAGATTCAGGGCATGAGTTTCAGGGCATGAGATTCAGGACATGAGTTTCAGGGCATGAGTTTTAGGTCTGTGGTTTCAGGGCTTGAGATTCAGGGCAGCAGTTTCAGGGTAGGAGTTTCATGGCAGGAGTTTCAGGGCATGAGATTCAGGGCAAGAGTTTCATGGCAGGAGTTCCAGGGCAGGAAATTCAGGGCATGAGGTTCAGGGCATGAGTTTTAGGGTAGGTGTTTCAGTGCAAGAGTTTCAGGGCATGAGATTCAGGGCATGAGTTTCAGGGCAGGAATTTCAGGGCATGACATTCAGGGCATGTGTTTTAGGGCAGGTGTTTCAGTGCAAGAGTTTCAGTGCATGAGATTCAGGGCATGAGTTTAGAGCAGGAATTTCAGGGCATGACATTCAGGGCATGTGTTTTAGGGCAGGTGTTTCAGTGCAAGAGTTTGAGGGCGTGATATTAAGGGCATGAGTTTCAAGGCAGGAGATTCAGGGCAGGAGATTCAGGGCATGAGATTCGGGGCTTGAGTTTCAAGGCAGGTGTTTTAGGGCACGTATTTCAGTGCAGGAGTTTCAGGGCAGGAGATTCAGAGCATGAGTTTCAGTGCATAAGTTTGAGGGCAGGAGTTTCACGGCATGAGATTCAGGGCATGAGTTTCAGGGCATGGGTTTCAATCTCTGGTTTCAGGGCTTGAGATTCAGGGCAGCAGTTTCAGGGCAGGAGATTCAGGGCTGGAGATTCAGGGCAGGTGTTTCAGTGCCAGAGTTTCAGTGCAAGAGTTTCAGGGCATGTCTTTCAGTGCATGAGTATCAGGGCAGGGATTTCAGAGCTTGAGATTCAGGGCATGAGTTTCAGGACAGGAGATTCTCGGTTTGAGTTTGAGGTCATGAGATTTAGCGCATGAGATTCAGTGAATGAGTTTCAGGGCAGAAGTTTCAGGGCATGAGATTCAGTACATGAGTTTCAGGGCAGGAGAATCAGGGCTTGAGTTTCAGAGCATGACATTCAGGGGATGAGTTTCAGTGCATGAATTTCAGGGCATGAGATTCAGGGCATGAGTTTCAGGACAGGAGATTCAGGGCATGAGTTTCAGTGCATGAGTTTGAGGGCAGGGTTTCACGGCATGAGATTCAGGGCATAATTATCAGGGCATGAGATTCATGACATGAGTTTGAGGGCAGGAGTTTCAGGGCATGAGTTTCAGGTCTGTGGTTTCCGGGCTTGAGATTCAGCGCAGCAGTTTCAGCGCAGCAGTTTCAGGGCTTCAGATTCAGGGCATGAGTTTCAGGGCATGAGATTCAGGACATGAGATTCAGGGCATGAGTTTCAGGTCTGTGGTTTCAGGGCTTGAGATTCAGGGCAGCAGTTTCAGGGTAGGAGTTTCATGGCAGGAGTTTCAGGGCATGAGATTCAGGGCAAGAGTTTCATGGCAGGAGTTCCAGGGCAGGAAATTCAGGGCATGAGGTTCAGGGCATGAGTTTTAGGGTAGGTGTTTCAGTGCAAGAGTTTCAGGGCATGAGATTCAGGGCATGAGTTTAGAGCAGGAATTTCAGGGCATGACATTCAGGGCATGTGTTTTAGGGCAGGTGTTTCAGTGCAAGAGTTTGAGGGCGTGATATTAAGGGCATGAGTTTCAAGGCAGGAGATTCAGGGCAGGAGATTCAGGGCATGAGATTCGGGGCTTGAGTTTCAAGGCAGGTGTTTTAGGGCACGTGTTTCAGTGCAGGGGTTTCAGGGCAGGAGATTCAGAGCAAGAGTTTGAGGGCATGAGATTCAGGGCATGAGTTTCAAGGCAGGAGATTCAGGGCAGGAGATTCAGGGCATGAGATTCGGGGCTTGAGTTTCAAGGCAGGTGTTTTAGGGCACGTATTTCAGTGCAGGAGTTTCAGGGCAGGAGATTCAGAGCATGAGTTTCAGTGCATAAGTTTGAGGGCAGGAGTTTCACGGCATGAGATTCAGGGCATGAGTTTCAGGGCATGGGTTTCAATCTCTGGTTTCAGGGCTTGAGATTCAGGGCAGCAGTTTCAGGGCAGCAGATTCAGGGCAGGAGATTCAGGGCAGGTGTTTCAGTGCCAGAGTTTCAGTGCAAGAGTTTCAGGGCATGTCTTTCAGTGCATGAGTTTCAGGGCAGGGATTTCAGAGCTTGAGATTCAGGGCATGAGTTTCAGGACAGGAGATTCTCGGTTTGAGTTTGAGGTCATGAGATTTAGCGCATGAGATTCAGTGAATGAGTTTCAGGGCAGAAGTTTCAGGGCATGAGATTCAGAGCATGAGATTCAGTACATGAGTTTCAGGGCAGGAGAATCAGGGCTTGAGTTTCAGAGCATGACATTCAGGGGATGAGTTTCAGTGCATGAGATTCAGGGCATGAGATTCAGGGCATGAGTTTCAGGACAGGAGATTCAGGGCATGAGTTTCAGTGCATGAGTTTGAGGGCAGGGTTTCACGGCATGACATTCAGGGCATAATTATCAGGGCATGAGATTCATGACATGAGTTTGAGGGCAGGAGTTTCAGGTCTGTGGTTTCCGGGCTTGAGATTCAGGGCATGAGTTTCAGGGCATGAGATTCAGGACATGAGTTTCAGGGGATGAGATTCAGGACATGAGTTTCAGGGGATGAGTTTCAGGTCTGTGGTTTCAGGGCTTGAGATTCAGGGCAGCAGTTTCAGGGCAGGAGTTTCATGGCAGGAGTTTCAGGGCAAGAGATTCAGGGCATGAGTTTCAGGGCATGAGTTTCAGGGCAGGAGTTTCAGTGTATGAGATTCAGGGCGTGAGTTTCAGGGCAGGAGAATCAGGGCTTGAGTTTCAGAGCATGACATTCAGGGGATGAGTTTCAGTGCATGAATTTCAGGGCATGAGATTCAGGGCATGAGTTTCAGGACAGGAGATTCAGGGCATGAGTTTCAGTGCATGAGTTTGAGGGCAGGGGTTTCACGGCATGAGATTCAGGGCATGAGTTTCAGGGCATGAGATTCAGGGCATGAGTTTGAGGGCAGGAGTTTCAGGGCATGAGATTCAGGACATGAGTTTCAGGGCATGAGTTTCAGGTCTGTGGTTTCCGGGCTTGAGATTCAGCGCAGCAGTTTCAGAGCAGCAGTTTCAGGGCATGAGATTCAGGGCATGAGTTTCAGGGCAGGTGATTCAGGGTAGGAGTTTCAGGGTATGACCTTCAGGGCATGAGTTTCAGGGCAGGAGAATCAGGGCTTGAGTTTCAGTGCAGGATTTTGAGGGCAGGGGTTTCAAGGCATGAGATTCAGTGCAAGAGTTTCAGGACAGGAGATTCAGGGCATGAGTTTCAGTGCATGAGTTTGAGGGCAGGAGTTTCACGGCATGAGATTCAGGGCATGAGTTTCAGGGCATGAGATTCAGGACATGAGTTTCAGGGCATGAGTTTCAGGTCTGTGGTTTCAGGGCTTGAGATTCAGGGCAGCAGTTTCAGGGCAGGAGTTTCATGGCAGGAGTTTCAGGGCATGAGATTCAGGGCAAGAGTTTCATGGCAGGAGTTTCAGGGCATGAAATTCAGGGCATGAGGTTCAGGGCATGAGTTTTAGGGTAGGTGTTTCAGTGCAAGAGTTTCAGGGCATGAGATTCAGGGCATGAGTTTCAGGGCAGGAATTTCAGGGCATGACATTCAGGGCATGTGTTTTAGGGCAGGTGTTTCAGTGCAAGAGTTTCAGTGCATGAGATTCAGGGCATGAGTTTAGAGCAGGAATTTCAGGGCATGACATTCAGGGCATGTGTTTTAGGGCAGGTGTTTCAGTGCAAGAGTTTGAGGGCGTGATATTAAGGGCATGAGTTTCAAGGCAAGAGATTCAGGGCAGGAGATTCAGGGCATGAGATTCGGGGCTTGAGTTTCAAGGCAGGTGTTTTAGGTCACGTGTTTCAGTGCAGGGGTTTCAGGGCAGGAGATTCAGAGCAAGAGTTTGAGGGCATGAGATTCAGGGCATGAGTTTCAAGGCAGGAGATTCAGGGCAGGAGATTCAGGGCATGAGATTCGGGGCTTGAGTTTCAAGGCAGGTGTTTTAGGGCACGTATTTCAGTGCAGGAGTTTCAGGGCAGGAGATTCAGAGCATGAGTTTCAGTGCATGAGTTTGAGGGCAGGAGTTTCACGGCATGAGATTCAGGGCATGAGTTTCAGGGCATGGGTTTCAATCTCTGGTTTCAGGGCTTGAGATTCAGGGCAGCAGTTTCAGGGCAGGAGATTCAGGGCAGGAGATTCAGGGCAGGTGTTTCAGTGCAAGAGTTTCAGTGCAAGAGTTTCAGGGCATGTCTTTCAGTGCATGAGTTTCAGAGCAGGGATTTCAGAGCTTGAGATTCAGGGCATGAGTTTCAGGACAGGAGATTCTCGGTTTGAGTTTGAGGTCATGAGATTTAGCGCATGAGATTCAGTGAATGAGTTTCAGGGCAGAAGTTTCAGGGCATGAGATTCAGTACATGAGTTTCAGGGCAGGAGAATCAGGGCTTGAGTTTCAGAGCATGACATTCAGGGGATGAGTTTCAGTGCATGAATTTCAGGGCATGAGATTCAGGGCATGAGATTCAGGGCATGAGTTTCAGGACAGGAGATTCAGGGCATGAGTTTCAGTGCATGAGTTTGAGGGCAGGGTTTCACGGCATGAGATTCAGGGCATAATTATCAGGGCATGAGATTCATGACATGAGTTTGAGGGCAGGAGTTTCAGGGCATGAGTTTCAGGTCTGTGGTTTCCGGGCTGGAGATTCAGCGCAGCAGTTTCAGCGCAGCAGTTTCAGGGCTTGAGATTCAGGGCATGAGTTTCAGGGCATGAGATTCAGGACATGAGTTTCAGGGGATGAGTTTCAGGTCTGTGGTTTCAGGGCTTGAGATTCAGGGCAGCAGTTTCAGGGCAGGTGTTTCATGGCAGGAGTTTCAGGGCAAGAGATTCAGGGCATGAGTTTCAGGGCATGAGTTTCAGGGCAGGAGTTTCAGTGTATGAGATTCAGGGCGTGAGTTTCAGGGCAGGAGAATCAGGGCTTGAGTTTCAGAGCATGACATTCAGGGGATGAGTTTCAGTGCATGAATTTCAGGGCATGAGTTTCAGGACAGGAGATTCAGGGCATGAGTTTCAGTGCATGAGTTTGAGGGCAGGGGTTTCACGGCATGAGATTCAGGGCATGAGTTTAAGGGCATGAGATTCAGGGCATGAGTTTGACGGCAGGAGTTTCAGGGCATGAGATTCAGGACATGAGTTTCAGGGCATGAGTTTCAGGTCTGTGGTTTCCGGGCTTGAGATTCAGCGCAGCAGTTTCAGAGCAGCAGTTTCAGGGCATGAGATTCAGGGCATGAGTTTCAGGGCAGGTGATTCAGGGTAGGAGTTTCAGGGTATGACCTTCAGGGCATGAGTTTCAGGGCAGGAGAATCAGGGCTTGAGTTTCAGTGCAGGAGTTTGAGGGCAAGAGTTTCACGGCATGAGATTCAGGGCATGAATTTCAGGGCATGAGATTCAGGACAGGAGTTTCAGGGAATGACTTTCAGGTCTGTGGTTTCAGGGCTTGAGATTCAGGGGAGCAGTTTCAGGGCAGTAGTTTCATGGCAGGAGTTTCAGGGCATGAGATTCAGGGCAAGAGTTTCATGGCAGGAGTTTCAGGGCAGGAGTTTCATGGCAGGAGTTTCAGGGCATGAGATTCAGGGCCTGAGTTTTAGGGTACGTGTTTCAGTGCAAGAGTTTCAGGGCATGAGATTCAGGGCATGAGTTTCAGGGCAGGAATTTCAGGGCATGACATTCAGGGCATGTGTTTTAGGGCAGGTGTTTCAGTGCAAGAGTTTCAGGGCATGAGGTTCAGGGCATGAGTTTAGAGCAGGAATTTCAGGGCATGACATTCAGGGCATGTGTTTTAGGGCAGGTGTTTCAGTGCAAGAGTTTGAGGGCATGAGATTCAGGGCATGAGTTTCAAGGCAGGAGATTCATGGCAGGAGATTCAGGGCATGAGATTCGGGGCTTGAGTTTCAAGGCAGGTGTTTTAGGGCACGTGTTTCAGTGCAGGGGTTTCAGGGCAGGAGATTCAGAGCAAGAATTTGAGTGCATGAGATTCAGGGCATGAGTTTCAAGGCAGGAGATTCAGGGCAGGAGATTCAGGGCATGAGATTCGGGGCTTGAGTTTCAAGGCAGGTGTTTTAGGGCACGTATTTCAGTGTAGGAGTTTCAGGGCAGGAGATTCAGAGCATGAGTTTCAGTGCATGGGTTTCAATCTCTGGTTTCAGGGCTTGAGATTCAGGGCAGCAGTTTCAGGGCAGGAGATTCAGGGCAGGAGATTCAGGGCAGGTGTTTCAGTGCAAGAGTTTCAGTGCAAGAGTTTCAAGGCATGTCTTTCAGTGCATGAGTTTCAGGGCAGGGGTTTCAGAGCTTGAGATTCAGGGCATGAGCTTCAGGGCAGGAGATTCACGGTTTGAGTTTGAGGTCATGAGATTTAGCGCATGAGATTCAGTGCATGAGTTTCAGGGCAGAAGTTTCAGGGCATGATACTCATGGCATGAGTTTCAGGGCATGAGTTTCAGTGAAGGAGTTTCAGGGCATGTAATTCAGGGCATGAGTTTCAGGATATGAGATTCATGGCATGATATTCAGGGCAGCAGTTTCATGTTATGAGGTTCAGGACATGAGTTTCAGTGCAGTACTTTCAGGGCATGAGTTTCAGGGCATGTGATTCAGGACAGGTGTTTGAAGGCATGAGATTCTGGGCATGAGTTTCAGTGCATGAGTTTGAGGGCAGGAGTTTCAGGGCATGAGATTCAGGACATGAGTTTCAGGGCATGAGATTCAGTACATGAGTTTCAGGGCAGGAGAATCGGGGCTTGAGTTTCAGAGCATGACATTGAGGGGATGAGTTTCAGTGCATGAATTTCAGGGCATGAGATTCAGGGCATGAGATTCAGTGCATGAGTTTGAGGGCAGGGTTTCACGGCATGAGATTCAGGGCATGATTTTCAGGGCATGAGATTCAGGACATGAGTTTGAGGGCAGGAGTTTCAGGGCATGAGATTCAGGACATGAGTTTCAGGGCAGGTGATTCAGGGCAGGAGTTTCGGGGTATGATATTCAGGGCATGAGTTTCAGGGCATGAGAATCAGGGCTTGAGTTTCAGAGCATGACATTCAGGGGATGAGTTTCAGTGCATGAATTTCAGGGCATGAGATTCAGGGCATGAGATTCAGGGCATGAGTTTCAGGACAGGAGATTCAGGGCGTGAGTTTCAGTGCATGAGTTTGAGGGCAGGGGTTTCACGGCATGAGATTCAGGGCAAGAGTTTCAGGACAGGAGATTCAGGGCATGAGTTTAAGTGCATGAGTTTGAGGGCAGGAGTTTCACGGCATGAGATTCAGGGCAGCAGTTTCAGGGCAGGAGTTTCATGGCAGGAGTTTCAGGGAAAGAGATTCAGGGCATGAGATTCAGTACATGAGTTTCAGGGCAGGAGAATCAGGGCTTGAGTTTCAAGCATGACATTCAGGGGATCAGTTTCAGTGCATGAATTTCAGGGCATGAGATTCAGGGCATAAAATTCAGGGCATGAGTTTCAGGACAAGAGATTCAGGGCATGAGTTTCAGTGCATGAGTTTGAGGGCAGGGTTTCACGGCATGAGATTCAGGATATAATTTTCAGGGCATGAGATTCAGGACATGAGTTTGAGGGCAGGAGTTTCAGGGCATGAGTTTCAGGTCTGTGGTTTCCGGGCTTGAGATTCAGCGCAGCAGTTTCAGCGCAGCAGTTTCAGGGCAGGAGTTTCATGGCAGGAGTTTCAGGGCAAGAGATTCAGGGCATGAGTTTCAGGGCATGAGTTTCAGGGCAGGAGTTTCAGTGTATGAGATTCAGGGCGTGAGTTTCAGGGCAGGAGAATCAGGGCTTGAGTTTCAGAGCATGACATTCAGGGGATGAGTTTCAGTGCATGAATGTCAGGGCATGAGATTCAGGGCATGAGTTTCAGGACAGGAGATTCAGGGCATGAGTTTCAGTGCATGAGTTTGAGGGCAGGCGTTTCACGGCATGAGATTCAGGGCATGAGTTTCAGGGCATGAGATTCAGGGCATGAGTTTGAGGGCAGGAGTTTCAGGGCATGAGATTCAGGACATGAGTTTCAGGGCATGAGTTTCAGGTCTGTGGTTTCCGGGCTTGAGATTCAGCGCAGCAGTTTCAGAGCAGCAGTTTCAGGGCATGAGATTCAGGGCATGAGTTTCAGCGCAGGTGATTCAGGGTAGGAGTTTCAGGGTATGACCTTCAGGGCATGAGTTTCAGGGTAGGAGAATCAGGGCTTGAGTTTCAGTGCAGGAGTTTGAGGGCAGGGGTTTCAAGGCATGAGATTCAGTGCAAGAGTTTCAGGACAGGAGATTCAGGGCATGAGTTTCAGTGCATGAGTTTGAGGGCAGGAGTTTCACGGCATGAGATTCAGGGCATGAATTTCAGGGCATGAGATTCAGGACATGAGTTTCAGGGCATGAGTTTCAGGGCATGAGTTTCAGGTCTGTGGTTTCAGGGCTTGAGATTCAGGGCAGCAGTTTCAGGGCAGGAGTTTCATGGCAGGAGTTTCAGGGCATGAGATTCAGGGCATGAGTTTCAGGGCAGGAATTTCAGGGCATGAGATTCAGGGCATGAGTTTTAGGGAAGGTGTTTCAGTGCAAGAGTTTCAGGGCATGAGATTCAGGACATGAGTTTGAGGGCAGGAGTTTCAGGGCATGAGATTCAGGACATGAGTTTCAGGGCATGAGTTTCAGGTCTGTGGTTTCCGGGCTTGAGATTCAGCGCAGCAGTTTCAGCGCAGCAGTTTCAGGGCTTGAGATTCAGGGCATGAGTTTCAGGGCAGGTGATTCAGGGCAGGAGTTTCGGGGTATGATATTCAGGGCATGAGTTTCAGGGCATGAGAATCAGGGCTTGAGTTTCAGAGCATGAGATTCAGGGGATGAGTTTCAGTGCATGAATTTCAGGGCATGAGATTCAGGGCATGAGATTCAGGGCATGAGTTTCAGGACAGGAGATTCAGGGCGTGAGTTTCAGTGCATGAGTTTGAGGGCAGGGGTTTCACGGCATGAGATTCAGGGCAAGAGTTTCAGGACAGGAGATTCAGGGCATGAGTTTAAGTGCATGAGTTTGAGGGCAGGAGTTTCACGGCATGAGATTCAGGACATGAGTTTCAGTGGATGAGTTTCAGGTCTGTGGTTTCAGGGCTTGAGATTCAGGGCAGCAGTTTCAGGGCAGGAGTTTCATGGCAGGAGTTTCAGGGAAAGAGATTCAGGGCATGAGATTCAGTACATGAGTTTCAGGGCAGGAGAATCAGGGCTTGAGTTTCAAGCATGACATTCAGGGGATCAGTTTCAGTGCATGAATTTCAGGGCATGAGATTCAGGGCATAAAATTCAGGGCATGAGTTTCAGGACAAGAGATTCAGGGCATGAGTTTCAGTGCATGAGTTTGAGGGCAGGGTTTCACGGCATGAGATTCAGGATATAATTTTCAGGGCATGAGATTCAGGACATGAGTTTGAGGGCAGGAGTTTCAGGGCATGAGTTTCAGGTCTGTGGTTTCCGGGCTTGAGATTCAGCGCAGCAGTTTCAGCGCAGCAGTTTCAGGGCAGGAGTTTCATGGCAGGAGTTTCAGGGCAAGAGATTCAGGGCATGAGTTTCAGGGCATGAGTTTCAGGGCAGGAGTTTCAGTGTATGAGATTCAGGGCGTGAGTTTCAGGGCAGGAGAATCAGGGCTTGAGTTTCAGAGCATGACATTCAGGGGATGAGTTTCAGTGCATGAATGTCAGGGCATGAGATTCAGGGCATGAGTTTCAGGACAGGAGATTCAGGGCATGAGTTTCAGTGCATGAGTTTGAGGGCAGGCGTTTCACGGCATGAGATTCAGGGCATGAGTTTCAGGGCATGAGATTCAGGGCAAGAGTTTCAGGACAGGAGATTCAGGGCATGAGTTTAAGTGCATGAGTTTGAGGGCAGGAGTTTCACGGCATGAGATTCAGGACATGAGTTTCAGTGGATGAGTTTCAGGTCTGTGGTTTCAGGGCTTGAGATTCAGGGCAGCAGTTTCAGGGCAGGAGTTTCATGGCAGGAGTTTCAGGGAAAGAGATTCAGGGCATGAGATTCAGTACATGAGTTTCAGGGCAGGAGAATCAGGGCTTGAGTTTCAAGCATGACATTCAGGGGATCAGTTTCAGTGCATGAATTTCAGGGCATGAGATTCAGGGCATAAAATTCAGGGCATGAGTTTCAGGACAAGAGATTCAGGGCATGAGTTTCAGTGCATGAGTTTGAGGGCAGGGTTTCACGGCATGAGATTCAGGATATAATTTTCAGGGCATGAGATTCAGGACATGAGTTTGAGGGCAGGAGTTTCAGGGCATGAGTTTCAGGTCTGTGGTTTCCGGGCTTGAGATTCAGCGCAGCAGTTTCAGCGCAGCAGTTTCAGGGCAGGAGTTTCATGGCAGGAGTTTCAGGGCAAGAGATTCAGGGCATGAGTTTCAGGGCATGAGTTTCAGGGCAGGAGTTTCAGTGTATGAGATTCAGGGCGTGAGTTTCAGGGCAGGAGAATCAGGGCTTGAGTTTCAGAGCATGACATTCAGGGGATGAGTTTCAGTGCATGAATGTCAGGGCATGAGATTCAGGGCATGAGTTTCAGGACAGGAGATTCAGGGCATGAGTTTCAGTG
Source organism: Mobula birostris (assembly GCF_030028105.1). Classification (NCBI taxonomy): domain Eukaryota; kingdom Metazoa; phylum Chordata; class Chondrichthyes; order Myliobatiformes; family Myliobatidae; genus Mobula; species Mobula birostris. Next base: position 106,071 of record NW_027274237.1, on the reverse strand, counting down.
CATGAGTTTGAGGGCAGGCGTTTCACGGCATGAGATTCAGGGCATGAGTTTCAGGGCATGAGATTCAGGGCATGAATTTGAGGGCAGGAGTTTCAGGGCATGAGATTCAGGACATGAGTTTCAGGGCATGAGTTTCAGGTCTGTGGTTTCCGGGCTTGAGATTCAGCGCAGCAGTTTCAGAGCAGCAGTTTCAGGGCATGAGATTCAGGGCATGAGTTTCAGCGCAGGTGATTCAGGGTAGGAGTTTCAGGGTATGACCTTCAGGGCATGAGTTTCAGGGCAGGAGAATCAGGGCTTGAGTTTCAGTGCAGGAGTTTGAGGGCAGGGGTTTCAAGGCATGAGATTCAGTGCAAGAGTTTCAGGACAGGAGATTCAGGGCATGAGTTTCAGTGCATGAGTTTGAGGGCAGGAGTTTCACGGCATGAGATTCAGGGCATGAATTTCAGGGCATGAGATTCAGGACATGAGTTTCAGGGCATGAGTTTCAGGTCTGTGGTTTCAGGGCTTGAGATTCAGGGCAGCAGTTTCAGGGCAGGAGTTTCATGGCAGGAGTTTCAGGGAAAGAGATTCAGGGCATGAGATTCAGTACATGAGTTTCAGGGCAGGAGAATCAGGGCTTGAGTTTCAAGCATGACATTCAGGGGATCAGTTTCAGTGCATGAATTTCAGGGCATGAGATTCAGGGCATAAAATTCAGGGCATGAGTTTCAGGACAAGAGATTCAGGGCATGAGTTTCAGTGCATGAGTTTGAGGGCAGGGTTTCACGGCATGAGATTCAGGATATAATTTTCAGGGCATGACATTCAGGGCATGTGTTTTAGGGCAGGTGTTTCAGTGCAAGAGTTTGTGGGCATGAGATTCAGGGCATGAGTTTCAAGGCAGGAGATTCATGGCAGGAGATTCAGGGCATGAGATTCAGGACATGAGTTTCAGCGCAGTAGTTTCAGGGCATGAGTTTCAGGGCATGTGATTCAGGACAGGAGTTTGAAGGCATGAGATTCAGGTCATGAGTTTCAGGACAGGAGATTCAGGGCATGAGTTTCAGTGCATGAGTTTGAGGGCAGGGGTTTCAGGGCATGAGATGCAGGGCAAGAGTTTCAGGACAGGAGATTCAGGGCATGAGTTTAAGTGCATGAGTTTGAGGGCAGGAGTTTCACGGCATGAGATTCAAGGCATGAGTTTCAGGGCATGAGATTCAGGACATGAGTTTCAGGGGATGAGTTTCAGGTCTGTGGTTTCAGGGCTTGAGATTCAGGGCAGCAGTTTCAGGGCAGGAGTTTCATGGCAGGAGTTTCAGGGCAAGAGATTCAGGGCATGAGTTTCAGGGCATGAGATTCAGGGCATGAGTTTCAGGGCAGGAAATTCAGGGCATGAGTTTCAGTGCATGAGTTTGAGGGCAGGGGTTTTACGGCATGAGATTTACGGCATGAGTTTCAGGGCATGAGATTCAGGTGCATGAGTTTGAGGCAAGAGTTTCAGGGCATGAGATTCAGGACATGAGTTTCAGGGCATGAGTTTCAGGTCTGTGTTTTCCGGGCTTGAGATTCAGCGCAGCAGTTTCAGAGCAGCAGTTTCAGGGTATGACATTCAGGGCATGAGTTTCAGGGCAGGAGAATCAGGGCATGAGATTCAGGGCAAGAGTTTCATGACAGGAGTTTCAGTGCAGGACTTTCAGGGCATGAGTTTCAGGGCAGGAAATTCAGGGCATGAGATTCAGGGCATGAGATTCAGGGCATGAGTTTCAGGACGGGAGATTCAGGGCATGAGTTTCAGTGCAGGAGTTTGAGCGCAGGGGATTCTAGGCATGAGATTCAGTGCAAGAGTTTCAGGACAGGAGATTCAGGGCATGAGTTTCAGTGCATGAGTTTGAGGGCAGGAGTTTCACGGCATGAGATTCAGGGCATGAGTTTCAGGGCATGAGTTTCAGGTCTGTGGTTTCAGTGCTTGAGATTCAGGGCAGCAGTTTCAGGGCGGTAGTTTCATGGCAGGAGTTTCAGGGCATGAGATTCAGGGCAAGAGTTTCATGACAGGAGTTTCAGTGCAGGACTTTCAGGGCATGAGATTCAGGGCATGAGTTTCAGGGCAGGAAATTCAGGGCATGAGATTCAGGGCATGAGATTCAGGGCATGAGTTTCAGGACGGGAGATTCAGGGCATGAGTTTCAGTGCAGGAGTTTGAGGGCAGGGGCTTCAAGGCATGAGATTCAGTGCAAGAGTTTCAGGACAGGAGATTCAGGGCATGAGTTTCAGTGCATGAGTTTGAGGGCAGGAGTTTCACGGCATGAGATTCAGGGCATGAGTTTCAGGGCATGAGATTCAGGACATGAGTTTCAGGGCATGAGTTTCAGGTCTGTGGTTTCAGGGCTTGAGATTCAGGGCAGCAGTTTCAGGGCGGTAGTTTCATGGCAGGAGTTTCAGGGCATGAGATTCAGGGCAAGAGTTTCATGACAGGAGTTTCAGTGCAGGACTTTCAGGGCATGAGATTCAGGGCATGAGTTTCAGGGCAGGAAATTCAGGGCATGAGATTCAGTGCAAGAGTTTCAGGACAGGAGATTCAGGGCATGAGTTTCAGTGCATGAGTTTGAGGGCAGGAGTTTCACGGCATGAGATTAAGGGTATGAATTTCAGGGCATGAGTTTCAGGACATGAGTTTCAGGGCATGAGTTTCAGGTCTGTGGTTTCAGGGCTTGAGATTCAGGGCAGCAGTTTCAGGGCAGGAGTTTCATGGCAGGAGTTTCAGGGAAAGAGATTCAGGGCATGAGATTCAGTACATGAGTTTCAGGGCAGGAGAATCAGGGCTTGAGTTTCAAGCATGACATTCAGGGGATCAGTTTCAGTGCATGAATTTCAGGGCATGAGATTCAGGGCATAAAATTCAGGGCATGAGTTTCAGGACAAGAGATTCAGGGCATGAGTTTCAGTGCATGAGTTTGAGGGCAGGGTTTCACGGCATGTGATTCAGGATATAATTTTCAGGGCATGACATTCAGGGCATGTGTTTTAGGGCAGGTGTTTCAGTGCAAGAGTTTGAGGGCATGAGATTCAGGGCATGAGTTTCAAGGCAGGAGATTCATGGCAGGAGATTCAGGGCATGAGATTCGGGGCTTGAGTTTCAAGGCAGGTATTTTAGAGCACGTGTTTCAGTGCAGGACTTTCAGCGCAGGAGATTCAGAGCATGTGTTTCAGTGCATGAGTTTGAGGGCAGGAGTTTCACGGCATGAGATTCAGGGCATGAGTTTCAGGGCATGAGTTTCAGGGCATGAGATTCAGGACGAGTTTCAGGGCATGGGTTTCAGGTCTGTGGTTTCAGGGCTTGAGATTCAGGGCAGCAGTTTCAGGGCAGGAGATTCACGGCTTGAGTTTAAGGTCATGAGATTCAGCGCATGATATTCAGAGCAGCAGTTTCAGGGCATGAGATTCAGGGCATGAGTTTCAGGGCATGAGTTTCAGGGCAGGAGAATCTGGGCTTGAGTTTCAGAGCATGACATTCAGGGGATGAGTTTCAGTGCATGAATTTCAGGGCATGAGATTCAGGGCATGAGATTCAGGGCATGAGTTTCAGGACAGGAGATTCAGGGCATGAGTTTCAGGGCATGAGTTTGAGGGCAGGAGTTTCACGGCATGAGATTCAGGGCATGAGTTTCATGGCATGAGATTTTGGACATGAGTTTCAGGGCATGAGTTTCAGGTCTGTGGTTTCAGGGCTTGAGATTCAGGGCAGCAGTTTCAAAGCAGCAGTTTCAGGGCATGAGATTCAGGGGATGAGTTTCAGTGCATGAATTTCGGGGCATGAGATTCAGTGCATGAGATTCAGGACAGGAGATTCAAAGCATGAATTTCAGGGCATGAGATTCAGGACATGAGTTTCAGGGCATGGGTTTCAGGTCTGTGGTTTCAGGGCTTGAGATTCAGGGCAGCAGTTTCAGGGCAGGAGTTTCATGGCAGGAGTTTCAGGGCATGAGATTCAGGGCAAGATTTTCTGGCAGGAGTTTCAGTGCAGGAGTTTCAGGGCATGAGATTCAGGGCATGAGTTTCAGGGCCGGAATTTCAGGGCATGAGATTCAGGGCATGAGTTTTAGGGTAGGTGTTTCAGTGCAAGAGTTTCAGGCATGAGATTCTGGGCATGAGTTTCAGGGCAGGAGATTCAGTGCATGAGATTCGGGGTTTGAATTTCAAGGCAGGTGTTTTAGGGCAGGTGTTTCAGTGCAGGAGTTTCAGGGCAGGAGTTTCACGGCATGAGATTCAGGGCATGAGTTTCAGGGCATGAGTTTCAGGGCATGAGATTCAGGACGAGTTTCAGGGCATGGGTTTCAGGTCTGTGGTTTCAGGGCTTGAGATTCAGGGCAGCAGTTTCAGGGCAGGAGATTCACGGCTTGAGTTTAAGGTCATGAGATTTAGCGCATGATATTCAGAGCAGCAGTTTCAGGGCATGAGATTCAGGGCATGAGTTTCAGGGCATGAGTTTCAGGGCAGGAGAATCTGGGCTTGAGTTTCAGAGCATGACATTCAGGGGATGAGTTTCAGTGCATGAATTTCAGGGCATGAGATTCAGGGCATGAGATTCAGGGCATGAGTTTCAGGACAGGAGATTCAGGGCATAAGTTTCAGGGCATGAGTTTGAGGGCAGGAGTTTCACGGCATGAGATTCAGGGCATGAGTTTCATGGCATGAGATTTTGGACATGAGTTTCAGGGCATGAGTTTCAGGTCTGTGGTTTCAGGGCTTGAGATTCAGGGCAGCAGTTTCAAAGCAGCAGTTTCAGGGCATGAGATTCAGGGGATGAGTTTCAGTGCATGAATTTCGGGGCATGAGATTCAGTGCATGAGATTCAGGACAGGAGATTCAAAGCATGAATTTCAGGGCATGAGATTCAGGACATGAGTTTCAGGGCATGGGTTTCAGGTCTGTGGTTTCAGGGCTTGAGATTCAGGGCAGCAGTTTCAGGGCAGGAGTTTCATGGCAGGAGTTTCAGGGCATGAGATTCAGGGCAAGATTTTCATGGCAGGAGTTTCAGTGCAGGAGTTTCAGGGCATGAGATTCAGGGCATGAGTTTCAGGGCCGGAATTTCAGGGCATGAGATTCAGGGCATGAGTTTTAGGGTAGGTGTTTCAGTGCAAGAGTTTCAGGCATGAGATTCTGGGCATGAGTTTCAGGGCAGGAGATTCAGTGCATGAGATTCGGGGTTTGAATTTCAAGGCAGGTGTTTTAGGGCAGGTGTTTCAGTGCAGGAGTTTCAGGGCATGTCTTTCAGTGCATGAGTTTCAGGGCAGGGGTTTCAGAGCTTGAGATTCAGGGCATGAGTTTCAGGGCAGGAGATTCACGGTTTGAGTTTGAGGTCATGAGATTTAGCGCATGAGATTCAGTGCATGAGTTTCAGGGCATAAGTTTCAGGGCATGAGATTCATGGCATGAGTTTCAGGGCATGAGTTTCAGTGAAGGAGTTTCAGGGCATGTAATTCAGGACATGAGTTTCAGGATATGAGATTCATGGCATGATATTCAGGGCAGCAGTTTCAGGGTATGAGGTTCAGGACATGAGTTTCAGTGCAGTAGTTTCAGGGCATGAGTTTCAGGGCATGTGATTCAGGACAGGAGTTTGAAGGCATGAGATTCAGGGCATGAGTTTCCGTGCATGAGTTTGAGGGCAGGAGTTTCAGGGCATGAGATTCTGGACATGAGTTTCAGGGCATGAGAATCAGTACAGGAGATTCAGGGCATGAGTTTCAGTGCATGTGTTTGACGGCAGGGTTTCCCGGCATGAGATTCAGGGCATGATTTTCAGGGCATGAGATTCAGGAGATGAGTTTGAGGGCAGGAGTTTCAGGGCATGAGATTCAGGACATGAGTTTCAGGGCATGAGTTTCAGGTCTGTGGTTTCCGGGCTTGAGATTCAGCGCAGCAGTTTCAGCGCAGCAGTTTCAGGGCTTGAGATTCAGGGCATGAGTTTCAGGGCAGGTGATTCAGGGCAGGAGTTTCGGGGTATAATATTCAGGGCATGAGTTTCAGGGCATGAGAATCAGGGCTTGAGTTTCAGAGCATGACATTCAGGGGATGAGTTTCAGTGCATGAATTTCAGGGCATGAGATTCAGGGCATGAGATTCAGGGCATGAGTTTCAGGACAGGAGATTCAGGGCATCAGTTTCAGTGCATGAGTTTGAGGGCAGGGGTTTCACGGCATGAGATGCAGGGCAAGAGTTTCAGGACAGGAGATTCAGGGCATGAGTTTAAGTGCATGAGTTTGAGAGCGGGAGTTTCACGGCATGAGATTCAGGGCATGAGTTTCAGGGCATGAGATTCAGGACATGAGATTCAGGGGATGAGTTTCAGGTCTGTGGTTTCAGGGCTTGAGATTCAGGGCAGCAGTTTCAGGGCAGGAGTTTCATGGCAGGAGTTTCAGGGCAAGAGATTCAGGGCATGAGTTTCAGGGCATGAGTTTCAGGGCAGGAGTTTCAGTGTATGAGATTCAGGGCGTGAGTTTCAGGGCAGGAGAATCAGGGCTTGAGTTTCAGAGGATGACATTCAGGGGATGAGTTTCAGTGCATGAATTTCAGGGCATGAGATTCAGGGCATGAGTTTCAGGACAGGAGATTCAGGGCATGAGTTTCATGCATGAGTTTGAGGGCAGGGGTTTCACGGCATGAGATTCACGGCATGAGTTTCAGGGCATGAGATTCAGGGCATGAGTTTGAGGGCAGGAGTTTCAGGGCATGAGATTCAGGACATGAGTTTCAGGGCATGAGTTTCAGGTCTGTGGTTTCCGGGCTTGAGATTCAGCGCAGCAGTTTCAGAGCAGCAGTTTCAGGGCATGAGATTCAGGGCATGAGTTTCAGGGCAGGTGATTCAGGGTAGGAGTTTCAGGGTATGGCATTCAGGGCATGGGTTTCAGGGCAGGAGAATCAGGGCATGAGATTCAGGGCAAGAGTTTCATGACAGGAGTTTCAGTGCAGGACTTTCAGGGCATGAGATTCAGGGCATGAGTTTCAGGGCAGGAAATTCAGGGCATGAGATTCAGGGCATGAGATTCAGGGCATGAGTTTCAGGACGGGAGATTCAGGGCATGAGTTTCAGTGCAGGAGTTTGAGGGCAGGGGTTTCAAGGCATGAGATTCAGTGCAAGAGTTTCAGGACAGGAGATTCAGGGCATGAGTTTCAGTGCATGAGTTTGAGGGCAGGAGATTCACGGCATGAGATTCAGGGCATGAGTTTCAGGGCATGAGATTCAGGACATGAGTTTCAGGGCATGAGTTTCAGGTCTGTGGTTTCAGGGCTTGAGATTCAGGGCAGCAGTTTCAGGGCAGGAGTTTCATGGCAGGAGTTTCAGGGCATGAGATTCAGGGCAAGAGTTTCATGACAGGAGTTTCAGTGCAGGACTTTCAGGGCATGAGATTCAGGGCATGAGTTTCAGGGCAGGAAATTCAGGGCATGAGATTCAGGGCATGAGTTTTAGGGTAGGTGTTTCAGTGCAAGAGTTTCAGGGCATGAGATGCAGGGCATGAGTTTCAGGGCAGGAATTTCAGGGCATGACATTCAGGGCATGTGTTTTAAGGCAGATGTTTCAGTGCAAGAGTTTGAGGGCATGAGATTCAGGGCATGAGTTTCAAGGCAGGAGATTCAGGGCAGGAGATTCAGGGCATGAGATTCGGGGCTTGAGTTTCAAGGCAGGTATTTTAGGGCACGTGTTTCAGTGCAGGACTTTCAGCGCAGGAGATTCAGAGCATGTGTTTCAGTGCATGAGTTTGAGGGCAGGAGTTTCACGGCATGAGATTCAGGGCATGAGTTTCAGGGCATGAGTTTCAGGGCATGAGATTCAGGACGAGTTTCAGGGCATGGGTTTCAGGTCTGTGGTTTCAGGGCATGAGATTCAGGACGAGTTTCAGGGCATGGGTTTCAGGTCTGTGGTTTCAGGGCTTGAGATTCAGGGCAGCAGTTTCAGGGCAGGAGATTCACGGCTTGAGTTTAAGGTCATGAGATTTAGCGCATGATATTCAGAGCAGCAGTTTCAGGGCATGAGATTCAGGGCATGAGTTTCAGGGCATGAGTTTCAGGGCAGGAGAATCTGGGCTTGAGTTTCAGAGCATGACATTCAGGGGATGAGTTTCAGTGCATGAATTTCAGGGCATGAGATTCAGGGCATGAGATTCAGGGCATGAGTTTCAGGACAGGAGATTCAGGGCATGAGTTTCAGGGCATGAGTTTGAGGGCAGGAGTTTCACGGCATGAGATTCAGGGCATGAGTTTCATGGCATGAGATTTTGGACATGAGTTTCAGGGCATGAGTTTCAGGTCTGTGGTTTCAGGGCTTGAGATTCAGGGCAGCAGTTTCAGGGCATGAGATTCAGGGGATGAGTTTCAGTGCATGAATTTCGGGGCATGAGATTCAGTGCATGAGATTCAGGACAGGAGATTCAGGGCATGAGTTTCAGGGCATGAGATTCAGGACATGAGTTTCAGGGCATGAGTTTCAGGTCTGTGGTTTAGGGGCTTGAGACTCAGGGCAGCAGTTTCAGGGCAGGAGTTTCATGGCAGGAGTTTCAGGGCATGAGATTCAGGGCAAGATTTTCATGGCAGGAGTTTCAGTGCAGGAGTTTCAGGGCATGAGATTCAGGGCATGAGTTTCAGGGCCGGAATTTCAGGGCATGAGATTCAGGGCATGAGTTTTAGGGTAGGTGTTTCAGTGCAAGAGTTTCAGGGCATGAGATTCAGGGCATGAGTTTCAGGGCAGGAGATTCGGGGCTTGAGTTTCAAGGCAGGTATTTTAGGGCACGTGTTTCAGTGCAGGACTTTCAGCGCAGGAGATTCAGAGCATGTGTTTCAGTGCATGAGTTTGAGGGCAGGAGTTTCACGGCATGAGATTCAGGGCATGAGTTTCAGGGCATGAGTTTCAGGGCATGAGATTCAGGACGAGTTTCAGGGCATGGGTTTCAGGTCTGTGGTTTCAGGGCTTGAGATTCAGGGCAGCAGTTTCAGGGCAGGAGATTCACGGCTTGAGTTTAAGGTCATGAGATTTAGCACATGATATTCAGAGCAGCAGTTTCAGGGCATGAGATTCAGGGCATGAGTTTCAGGGCATGAGTTTCAGGGCAGGAGAATCTGGGCTTGAGTTTCAGAGCATGACATTCAGGGGATGAGTTTCAGTGCATGAATTTCAGGGCATGAGATTCAGGGCATGAGATTCAGGGCATGAGCTTCAGGACAGGAGATTCAGGGCATGAGTTTCAGGGCATGAGTTTGAGGGCAGGAGTTTCACGGCATGAGATTCAGGGCATGAGTTTCATGGCATGAGATTTTGGACATGACTTTCAGGGCATGAGTTTCAGGTCTGTGGTTTCAGGGCTTGAGATTCAGGGCAGCAGTTTCAAAGCAGCAGTTTCAGGGCATGAAATTCAGGGGATGAGTTTCAGTGCATGAATTTCGGGGCATGAGATTCAGTGCATGAGATTCAGGACAGGAGATTCAGGGCATGAGTTTCAGGGCATGAGATTCAGGACATGAGTTTCAGGGCATGAGTTTCAGGTCTGTGGTTTCAGGGCTTGAGATTCAGGGCAGCAGTTTCAGGGCAGGAGTTTCATGGCAGGAATTTCAGGGCATGAGATTCAGGGCAAGATTTTCATGGCAGGAGTTTCAGTGCAGGAGTTTCAGGGCATGAGATTCAGGGCATGAGTTTCAGGGCCGGAATTTCAGGGCATGAGATTCAGGGCATGAGTTTTAGGGTAGGTGTTTCAGTGCAAGAGTTTCAGGGCATGAGATTCTCGGCATGAGTTTCAGGGCAGGAGATTCAGTGCAGGAGATTCAGTGCATGAGATTCGGGGTTTGAATTTCAAGGCAGGTGTTTTAGGGCACGTGTTTCAGTGCAGGAGTTTCAGGGCAGGAGATTCAGAGAATGAGTTTCAGTGCATGAGTTTGAGGACAGGAGTTTCACGGCATGAGATTCAGGGCATGAGTTTCAGGGCATGGGTTTCAATCTCTGGTTTCAGGGCTTGGGATTCAGGGCAGCAGTTTCAGGGCAGGAGATTCAGGGCAGGAGATTCAGAGCAGGTGTTTCAGTGCAAGAGTTTCAGTGCAAGAGTTTCAGGGCATGTCTTTCAGTGCATGAGTTTCAGGGCAGGGGTTTCAGAGCTTGAGATTCAGGGCATGAGTTTCAGGGCAGGAGATTCACGGTTTGAGTTTGAGGTCATGAGATTTAGCGCATGAGATTCAGTGCATGAGTTTCAGGGCAGAAGTTTCAGGGCATGAGATTCATGGCATGAGTTTCAGGGCATGAGTTTCAGTGAAGGAGTTTCAGGGCATGTAATTCAGGACATGAGTTTCAGGATATGAGATTCATGGCATGATATTCAGGGCAGCAGTTTCAGGGTATGAGGTTCAGGACATGAGTTTCAGTGCAGTAGTTTCAGGGCATGAGTTTCAGGGCATGTGATTCAGGACAGGAGTTTGAAGGCATGAGATTCAGGGCATGAGTTTCCGTGCATGAGTTTGAGGGCAGGAGTTTCAGGGCATGAGATTCTGGACATGAGTTTCAGGGCATGAGAATCAGTACAGGAGATTCAGGGCATGAGTTTCAGTGCATGTGTTTGACGGCAGGGTTTCACGGCATGAGATTCAGGGCATGATTTTCAGGGCATGAGATTCAGGAGATGAGTTTGAGGGCAGGAGTTTCAGGGCATGAGATTCGGGACATGAGTTTCAGGGCATGAGTTTCAGGTCTGTGGTTTCCGGGCTTGAGATTCAGCGCAGCAGTTTCAGCGCAGCAGTTTCAGGGCTTGAGATTCAGGGCATGAGTTTCAGGGCAGGAGTTTCGGGGTATGATATTCAGGGCATGAGTTTCAGGGCATGAGGATCAGGGCTTGAGTTTCAGAGCATGACATTCAGGGGATGAGTTTCAGTGCATGAATTTCAGGGCATGAGATTCAGGGCATGAGATTCAGGGCATGAGTTTCAGGACAGGAGATTCAGGACATGAGTTTCAGGGGATGAGTTTCAGGTCTGTGGTTTCAGGGCTTGAGATTCAGGGCAGCTGTTTCAGGGCAGGAGTTTCATGGCAGGAGTTTCAGGGCAAGAGATTCAGGGCATGAGTTTCAGGGCATGAGTTTCAGGGCAGGAGTTTCAGTGTATGAGATTCAGGGCGTGAGTTTAAGGGCAGGAGAATCAGGGCATGAGTTTCAGTGCATGAGTTTGAGGGCAGGGGTTTCACGGCATGAGATTCAGGGCATGAGTTTCAGGGCAGGAGAATCAGGGCATGAGATTCAGGGCAAGAGTTTCATGTCAGAAGTTTCAGTGCAGGACTTTCAGGGCATGAGATTCAGGGCATGAGTTTCAGGGCAGGAAATTCAGGGCATGAGATTCAGGGCATGAGATTCAGGGCATGAGTTTCAGGACGGGAGATTCAGGGCATGAGTTTCAGTGCAGGAGTTTGAGGGCAGGGGTTTCAAGGCATGAGATTCAGTGCAAGAGTTTCAGGACAGGAGATTCAGGGCATGAGTTTCAGTGCATGAGTTTGAGGGCAGGAGTTTCACGGCATGAGATTCAGGGCATGAGTTTCAGGGCATGAGATTCAGGACATGAGTTTCAGGGCATGAGTTTCAGGTCTGTGGTTTCAGGGCTTGAGATTCAGGGCAGCACTTTCAGGGCGGTAGTTTCATGGCAGGAGTTTCAGGGCATGAGATTCAGGGCAAGAGTTTCATGACAGGAGTTTCAGTGCAGGACTTTCAGGGCATGAGATTCAGGGCATGAGTTTCAGGGCAGGAAATTCAGGGCATGAGATTCAGGGCATGAGTTTTAGGGTAGGTGTTTCAGTGCAAGAGTTTCAGGGCATGAGATTCAGGGCATGAGTTTCAGGGCAGGAATTTCAGGGCATGACATTCAGGGCATGTGTTTTAGGGCAGGTGTTTCAGTGCAAGAGTTTGAGGGCATGAGATTCAGGGCGTGAGTTTCAAGGCAGGAGATTCAGGGCAGGAGATTCAGGGCATGAGATTCGGGGCTTGAGTTTCAAGGCAGGTATTTTAGGGCACGTGTTTCAGTGCAGGAATTTCAGCGCAGGAGATTCAGAGCATGTGTTGCAGTGCATGAGTTTGAGGACAGGAGTTTCACGGCATGAGATTCAGGGCATGAGTTTCAGGGCATGAGTTTCAGGGCATGAGATTCAGGACGAGTTTCAGGGCATGGGTTTCAGGTCTGTGGTTTCAGGGCTTGAGATTCAGAGCAGGAGTTTCAGGGCAGGAAATTCAGGGCATGAGATTCAGGGCATGAGTTTTAGGGTAGGTGTTTCAGTGCAAGAGTTTCAGGGCATGAGATTCAGGGCATGAGTTTCAGGGCAGGAATTTCAGGGCATGACATTCAGGGCATGTGTTTTAGGGCAGGTGTGTCAGTGCAAGAGTTTCAGGGCATGAGATTCAGAGCAAGAGTTTCATGACAGGAGTTTCAGTGCAGTACTTTCAGGGCATGAGATTCAGGGCATGAGTTTCAGGGCAGGAAATTCAGGGCATGAGATTCCGGGCATGAGTTTTAGGGTAGGTGTTTCAGTGAAAGAGTTTCAGGGCATGAGATTCAGGGCATGAGTTTCAGGGCAGGAATTTCAGGGCATGACATTCAGGGCATGTGTTTTAGGGCAGGTGTTTCAGTGCAAGAGTTTGAGGGCATGAGATTCAGGACATGAGTTTCAAGGCAGGAGATTCAGGGCAGGAGATTCAGGGCATGAGATTCGGCGCTTGAGTTTCAAGGCAGGTATTTTAGGGCACGTGTTTCAGTGCAGGACTTTCAGCGCAGGAGATTCAGAGCATGTGTTTCAGTGCATGAGTTTGAGGGCAGGAGTTTCACGGCATGAGATTCAGGGCATGAGTTTCAGGGCATGAGTTTCAGGGCATGAGATTCAGGACGAGTTTCAGGGCATGGGTTTCAGGTCTGTGTTTTCAGGGCTTGAGATTCAGGGCAGGAGTTTCAGGGCAGGAAATTCAGGGCATGAGGTTCAGGGCATGAGTTTTAGGGTAGGTGTTTCAGTGCAAGAGTTTCAGGGCATGAGATTCAGGGCATGAGTTTCAGGGCAGGAATTTCAGGGCATGACATTCAGGGCATGTGTTTTAGGGCAGGTGTTTCAGTGCAAGAGTTTGAGGGCATGAGATTCAGGGCGTGAGTTTCAAGGCAGGAGATTCAGGGCAGGAGATTCAGGGCATGAGATTCGGGGCTTGAGTTTCAAGGCAGGTATTTTAGGGCACGTGTTTCAGTGCAGGAATTTCAGCGCAGGAGATTCAGAGCATGTGTTGCAGTGCATGAGTTTGAGGACAGGAGTTTCACGGCATGAGATTCAGGGCATGAGTTTCAGGGCATGAGTTTCAGGGCATGAGATTCAGGACGAGTTTCAGGGCATGGGTTTCAGGTCTGTGGTTTCAGGGCTTGAGATTCAGAGCAGGAGTTTCAGGGCAGGAAATTCAGGGCATGAGATTCAGGGCATGAGTTTTAGGGTAGGTGTTTCAGTGCAAGAGTTTCAGGGCATGAGATTCAGGGCATGAGTTTCAGGGCAGGAATTTCAGGGCATGACATTCAGGGCATGTGTTTTAGGGCAGGTGTGTCAGTGCAAGAGTTTCAGGGCATGAGATTCAGAGCAAGAGTTTCATGACAGGAGTTTCAGTGCAGTACTTTCAGGGCATGAGATTCAGGGCATGAGTTTCAGGGCAGGAAATTCAGGGCATGAGATTCCGGGCATGAGTTTTAGGGTAGGTGTTTCAGTGCAAGAGTTTCAGGGCATGAGATTCAGGGCATGAGTTTCAGGGCAGGAATTTCAGGGCATGACATTCAGGGCATGTGTTTTAGGGCAGGTGTTTCAGTGCAAGAGTTTGAGGGCATGAGATTCAGGACATGAGTTTCAAGGCAGGAGATTCAGGGCAGGAGATTCAGGGCATGAGATTCGGCGCTTGAGTTTCAAGGCAGGTATTTTAGGGCACGTGTTTCAGTGCAGGACTTTCAGCGCAGGAGATTCAGAGCATGTGTTTCAGTGCATGAGTTTGAGGGCAGGAGTTTCACGGCATGAGATTCAGGGCATGAGTTTCAGGGCATGAGTTTCAGGGCATGAGATTCAGGACGAGTTTCAGGGCATGGGTTTCAGGTCTGTGTTTTCAGGGCTTGAGATTCAGGGCAGGAGTTTCAGGGCAGGAAATTCAGGGCATGAGGTTCAGGGCATGAGTTTTAGGGTAGGTGTTTCAGTGCAAGAGTTTCAGGGCATGAGATTCAGGGCATGAGTTTCAGGGCAGGAATTTCAGGGCATGACATTCAGGGCATGTGTTTTAGGGCAGGTGTTTCAGTGCAAGAGTTTCAGGGCATGAGATTCAGGGCATGAGTTTCATGGCAGGAGATTCAGGGCATGAGATTCGGGGCTTGAGTTTCAAGGCAGGTGTTTTAGGGCACGTGTTTCAGTGCAGGGGTTTCAGGGCAGGAGATTCAGAGCAAGAGTTTGAGGGCATGAGATTCAGGGCATGAGTTTCAAGGCAGGAGATTCAGGGCAGGAGATTCAGGGCATGAGATTCGGGGCTTGAGTTTCAAGGCAGGTGTTTTAGGGCACGTATTTCAGTGCAGGACTTTCAGGGCAGGAGATTCAGAGCATGAGTTTCAGTGCATGAGTTTGAGGGCAGGAGTTTCACGGCATGAGATTCAGGGCATGAGTTTCAGGGCATGGGTTTCAATCTCTGGTTTCAGGGCTTGAGATTCAGGGCAGCAGTTTCAGGGCAGGAGATTCACGGTTTGAGTTTGAGGTCATGAGATTTAGCGCATGAGATTCAGTGAATGAGTTTCAGGGCAGAAGTTTCAGGGCATGAGATTCAGGGCATGAGATTCAGTACATGAGTTTCAGGGCAGGAGAATCAGGGCTTGAGTTTCAGAGCATGACATTCAGGGGATGAGTTTCAGTGCATGAATTTCAGGGCATGAGATTCAGGGCATGAGATTCAGGGCATGAGTTTCAGGACAGGAGATTCAGGGCATGAGTTTCAGTGCATGAGTTTGAGGGCAGGGTTTCACGGCATGAGATTCAGGGCATAATTATCAGGGCATGAGATTCATGACATGAGTTTGAGGGCAGGAGTTTCAGGGCATGAGTTTCAGGTCTGTGGTTTCCGGGCTTGAGATTCAGCGCAGCAGTTTCAGCGCAGCAGTTTCAGGGCTTGAGATTCAGGGCATGAGTTTCAGGGCATGAGATTCAGGACATGAGTTTCAGGGGATGAGTTTCAGGTCTGTGGTTTCAGGGCTTGAGATTCAGGGCAGCAGTTTCAGGGCAGGAGTTTCATGGCAGGAGTTTCAGGGCAAGAGATTCAGGGCATGAGTTTCAGGGCATGAGTTTCAGGGCAGGAGTTTCAGTGTATGAGATTCAGGGCGTGAGTTTCAGGGCAGGAGAATCAGGGCTTGAGTTTCAGAGCATGACATTCAGGGGATGAGTTTCAGTGCATGAATTTCAGGGCATGAGATTCAGGGCATGAGTTTCAGGACAGGAGATTCAGGGCTTGAGTTTCAGTGCATGAGTTTGAGGGCAGGGGTTTCACGGCATGAGATTCAGGGCATGAGTTTCAGGGCATGAGATTCAGGGCATGAGTTTGAGGGCAGGAGTTTCAGGGCATGAGATTCAGGACATGAGTTTCAGGGCATGTGTTTTAGGGCTGTGGTTTCCGGGCTTGAGATTCAGCGCAGCAGTTTCAGAGCAGCAGTTTCAGGGCATGAGATTCAGGGCATGAGTTTCAGGGCAGGTGATTCAGGGTAGGAGTTTCAGGGTATGACCTTCAGGGCATGAGTTTCAGGGCAGGAGAATCAGGGCTTGAGTTTCAGTGCAGGAGTTTGAGGGCAGGAGTTTCACGGCATGAGATTCAGGGCATGAATTTCAGGGCATGAGATTCAGGACAGGAGTTTCAGGGAATGAGTTTCAGGTCTGTGGTTTCAGGGCTTGAGATACAGGGCAGCAGTTTCAGGGCAGTAGTTTCATGGCAGGAGTTTCAGGGCATGAGATTCAGGGCAAGAGTTTCATGGCAGGAGTTTCAGGGCAGGAAATTCAGGGCATGAGATTCAGGGCATGAGTTTTAGGGTAGGTGTTTCAGTGCAAGAGTTTCAGGGCATGAGATTCAGGGCATGAGTTTCAGGGCAGGAATTTCAGGGCATGACATTCAGGGCATGTGTTTTAGGGCAGGTGTTTCAGTGCAAGAGTTTCAGGGCATGAGATTCAGGGCATGAGTTTAGAGCAGGAATTTCAGGGCATGACATTCAGGGCATGTGTTTTAGGGCAGGTGTTTCAGTGCAAGAGTTTGAGGGCATGAGATTCAGGGCATGAGTTTCAAGGCAGGAGATTCATGGCAGGAGATTCAGGGCATGAGATTCGGGGCTTGAGTTTCAAGGCAGGTGTTTTAGGGCACGTGTTTCAGTGCAGGGGTTTCAGGGCAGGAGATTCAGAGCAAGAATTTGAGGGCATGAGATTCGGGGCATGAGTTTCAAGGCAGGAGATTCAGGGCAGGAGATTCAGGGCATGAGATTCGGGGCTTGAGTTTCAAGGCAGGTGTTTTAGGGCACGTATTTCAGTGCAAGAGTTTCAGGGCATGTCTTTCAGTGCATGAGTTTCAGGGCAGGGGTTTCAGAGCTTGAGATTCAGGGCATGAGTTTCAGGGCAGGAGATTCACGGTTTGAGTTTGAAGTCATGAGATTTAGCGCATGAGATTCAGTGCATGAGTTTCAGGGCAGAAGTTTCAGGGCATGAGATTCATGGCATGAGTTTCAGGGCATGAGTTTCAGTGAAGGAGTTTCAGGGCATGTAATTCAGGGCATGAGTTTCAGGACAGGTGTTTGAAGGCATGAGATTCAGGGCATGAGTTTCAGTGCATGAGTTTGAGGGCAGGAGTTTCAGGGCATGAGATTCAGGACATGAGTTTCAGGGCATGAGATTCAGTACATGAGTTTCAGGGCAGGAGAATCAGGGCTTGAGTTTCAGAGCATGACATTCAGGGGATGAGTTTCAGTGCATGAATTTCAGGGCATGAGATTCAGTGCATGAGTTTGAGGGCAGGGTTTCACGGCATGAGATTCAGGGCATGATTTTCAGGGCATGAGATTCAGGACATGAGTTTGAGGGCAGGAGTTTCAGGGCATGAGATTCAGGACATGAGTTTCAGGGCATGAGTTTCAGGTCTGTGGTTTCCGGGCTTGAGATTCAGCGCAGCAGTTTCAGCGCAGCAGTTTCAGGGCTTGAGATTCAGGGCATGAGATTCAGGACGAGTTTCAGGGCATGGGTTTCAGGTCTGTGGTTTCAGGGCTTGAGATTCAGGGCAGGAGTTTCAGGGCAGGAAATTCAGGGCATGAGATTCAGGGCATGAGTTTTAGGGTAGGTGTTTCAGTGCAAGAGTTTCAGGGCATGAGATTCAGGGCATGAGTTTCAGGGCAGGAATTTCAGGGCATGACATTCAGGGCATGTGTTTTAGGGCAGGTGTGTCAGTGCAAGAGTTTCAGGGCATGAGATTCAGGGCAAGAGTTTCATGACAGGAGTTTCAGTGCAGGACTTTCAGGGCATGAGATTCAGGGCATGAGTTTCAGGGCAGGAAATTCAGGGCATGAGATTCAGGGCATGAGTTTTAGGGTAGGTGTTTCAGTGCAAGAGTTTCAGGGCATGAGATTCAGGGCATGAGTTTCAGGGCAGGAATTTCAGGGCATGACATTCAGGGCATGTGTTTTAGGGCAGGTGTTTCAGTGCAAGAGTTTGAGGGCATGAGATTCAGGGCATGAGTTTCAAGGCAGGAGATTCAGGGCAGGAGATTCAGGGCATGAGATTCGGCGCTTGAGTTTCAAGGCAGGTATTTTAGGGCACGTGTTTCAGTGCAGGACTTTCAGCGCAGGAGATTCAGAGCATGTGTTTCAGTGCATGAGTTTGAGGGCAGGAGTTTCACGGCATGAGATTCAGGGCATGAGTTTCAGGGCATGAGTTTCAGGGCATGAGATTCAGGACGAGTTTCAGGGCATGGGTTTCAGGTCTGTGGTTTCAGGGCTTGAGATTCAGGGCAGGAGTTTAGAGCAGGAATTTCAGGGCATGACATTCAGGGCATGTGTTTTAGGGCAGGTGTTTCAGTGCAAGAGTTTGAGGGCGTGATATTAAGGGCATGAGTTTCAAGGCAGGAGATTCATGGCAGGAGATTCAGGGCATGAGATTCGGGGCTTGAGTTTCAAGGCAGGTGTTTTAGGGCACGTGTTTCAGTGCAGGGGTTTCAGGGCAGGAGATTCAGAGAAAGAGTTTGAGGGCAGGAGATTCAGGGCAGGAGTTTCAGGGCAGGAGATTCAGAGCATGAGTTTCAGTGCATGAGTTTGAGGGCAGGAGTTTCACGGCATGAGATTCAGGGCATGAGTTTCAGGGCATGGGTTTCAATCTCTGGTTTCAGGGCTTGAGATTCAGGGCAGCAGTTTCAGGGCAGGAGATTCAGGGCAGGAGATTCAGGGCAGGTGTTTCAGTGCAAGAGTTTCAGTGCAAGAGTTTCAGGGCATGTCTTTCAGTGCATGAGTTTCAGGGCAGGGATTTCAGAGCTTGAGATTCAGGGCATGAGTTTCAGAACAGGAGATTCTCGGTTTGAGTTTGAGGTCATGAGATTTAGCGCATGAGATTCAGTGAATGAGTTTCAGGGCAGGAAAATCAGGGCTTGAGTTTCAGAGCATGACATTCAGGGGATGAGATTCAGTGCATGAATTTCAGGGCATGAGATTCAGGGCATGAGATTCAGGGCATGAGTTTCAGGACAGGAGATTCAGGGCATGAGTTTCAGTGCATGAGTTTGAGGGCAGGGTTTCACGGCATGAGATTCAGGGCATAATTATCAGGGCATGAGATTCATGACATGAGTTTGAGGGCAGGAGTTTCAGGGCATGAGTTTCAGGTCTGTGGTTTCCGGGCTTGAGATTCAGCGCAGCAGTTTCAGGGCTTGAGATTCAGGGCATGAGTTTCAGGGCAGGAGTTTCGGGGTATGATATTCAGGGCATGAGTTTCAGGGCATGAGAATCAGGGCTTGAGTTTCAGAGCATGACATTCAGGGGATGAGTTTCAGTGCATGAATTTCAGGGCATGAGATTCAGGGCATGAGATTCAGGGCATGAGTTTCAGGACAGGAGATTCAGGGCATGAGTTTCAGTGCATGAGTTTGAGGGCAGGGGTTTCACGGCATGAGATGCAGGGCAAGAGTTTGAGGACAGGAGATTCAAGGCATGAGTTTAAGTGCATGACTTTGAGGGCAGGAGTTTCACGGCATGAGATTCAGGGCATGAGTTTCAGGGCATGAGATTCAGGATATGAGTTTCAGGGGATGAGTTTCAGGTCTGTGGTTTCAGGGCTTGAGATTCAGGGCAGCATTTTCAGGGCAGGAGTTTCATGGCAGGAGTTTCAGGGCAAGAGATTCAGGGCATGAGTTTCAGGGCATGAGTTTCAGGGCAGGAGTTTCAGTGTATGAGATTCAGGGCGTGAGTTTCAGGGCAGGAGAATCAGGGCTTGAGTTTCAGAGCATGACATTCAGGGGATGAGTTTCAGTGCATGAATTTCAGGGCATGAGATTCAGGGCATGAGTTTGAGGGCAGGGGTTTCACGGCATGAGATTCAGGGCATGAGTTTCAGGGCATGAGATTCAGGGCATGAGTTTGAGGGCAGGAGTTTCAGGGCATGAGATTCAGGACATGAGTTTCAGGGCATGTGTTTTAGGTCTGTGGTTTCCGGGCTTGAGATTCAGCGCAGCAGTTTCAGAGCAGCAGTTTCAGGGCATGAGATTCAGGGCATGAGTTTCAGGGCAGGTGATTCAGGGTAGGAGTTTCAGGGTATGACCTTCAGGGCATGAGTTTCAGGGCAGGAGAATCAGGGCTTGAGTTTCAGTGCAGGAGTTTGAGGGCAGGAGTTTCACGGCATGAGATTCAGGGCATGAATTTCAGGGCATGAGATTCAGGACAGGAGTTTCAGGGAATGAGTTTCAGGTCTGTGGTTTCAGGGCTTGAGATTCAGGGCAGCAGTTTCAGGGCAGTAGTTTCATGGCAGGAGTTTCAGGGCATGAGATTCAGGGCAAGAGTTTCATGGCAGGAGTTTCAGGGCAGGAAATTCAGGGCATGAGATTCAGGGCATGAGTTTAGGGTAGGTGTTTCAGTGCAAGAGTTTCAGGGCATGAGATTCAGGGCATGAGTTTCAGGGCAGGAATTTCAGGGCATGACATTCAGGGCATGTGTTTTAGGGCAGGTGTTTCAGTGCAAGAGTTTCAGGGCATGAGATTCAGGGCATGAGTTTAGAGCAGGAATTTCAGGGCATGACATTCAGGGCATGTGTTTTAGGGCAGGTGTTTCAGTGCAAGAGTTTGAGGGCATGAGATTCAGGGCATGAGTTTCAAGGCAGGAGATTCATGGCAGGAGATTCAGGGCATGAGATTCGGGGCTTGAGTTTCAAGGCAGGTGTTTTAGGGCACGTGTTTCAGTGCAGGGGTTTCAGGGCAGGAGATTCAGAGCAAGAATTTGAGGGCATGAGATTCGGGGCATGAGTTTCAAGGCAGGAGATTCAGGGCAGGAGATTCAGGGCATGAGATTCGGGGCTTGAGTTTCAAGGCAGGTGTTTTAGGGCACGTATTTCAGTGCAAGAGTTTCAGGGCATGTCTTTCAGTGCATGAGTTTCAGGGCAGGGGTTTCAGAGCTTGAGATTCAGGGCATGAGTTTCAGGGCAGGAGATTCACGGTTTGAGTTTGAAGTCATGAGATTTAGCGCATGAGATTCAGTGCATGAGTTTCAGGGCAGAAGTTTCAGGGCATGAGATTCATGGCATGAGTTTCAGGGCATGAGTTTCAGTGAAGGAGTTTCAGGGCATGTAATTCAGGGCATGAGTTTCAGGACAGGTGTTTGAAGGCATGAGATTCAGGGCATGAGTTTCAGTGCATGAGTTTGAGGGCAGGAGTTTCAGGGCATGAGATTCAGGACATGAGTTTCAGGGCATGAGATTCAGTACATGAGTTTCAGGGCAGGAGAATCAGGGCTTGAGTTTCAGAGCATGACATTCAGGGGATGAGTTTCAGTGCATGAATTTCAGGGCATGAGATTCAGTGCATGAGTTTGAGGGCAGGGTTTCACGGCATGAGATTCAGGGCATGATTTTCAGGGCATGAGATTCAGGACATGAGTTTGAGGGCAGGAGTTTCAGGGCATGAGATTCAGGACATGAGTTTCAGGGCATGAGTTTCAGGTCTGTGGTTTCCGGGCTTGAGATTCAGCGCAGCAGTTTCAGCGCAGCAGTTTCAGGGCTTGAGATTCAGGGCATGAGATTCAGGACGAGTTTCAGGGCATGGGTTTCAGGTCTGTGGTTTCAGGGCTTGAGATTCAGGGCAGGAGTTTCAGGGCAGGAAATTCAGGGCATGAGATTCAGGGCATGAGTTTTAGGGTAGGTGTTTCAGTGCAAGAGTTTCAGGGCATGAGATTCAGGGCATGAGTTTCAGGGCAGGAATTTCAGGGCATGACATTCAGGGCATGTGTTTTAGGGCAGGTGTGTCAGTGCAAGAGTTTCAGGGCATGAGATTCAGGGCAAGAGTTTCATGACAGGAGTTTCAGTGCAGGACTTTCAGGGCATGAGATTCAGGGCATGAGTTTCAGGGCAGGAAATTCAGGGCATGAGATTCAGGGCATGAGTTTTAGGGTAGGTGTTTCAGTGCAAGAGTTTCAGGGCATGAGATTCAGGGCATGAGTTTCAGGGCAGGAATTTCAGGGCATGACATTCAGGGAATGTGTTTTAGGGCAGGTGTTTCAGTGCAAGAGTTTGAGGGCATGAGATTCAGGGCATGAGTTTCAAGGCAGGAGATTCAGGGCAGGAGATTCAGGGCATGAGATTCGGCGCTTGAGTTTCAAGGCAGGTATTTTAGGGCACGTGTTTCAGTGCAGGACTTTCAGCGCAGGAGATTCAGAGCATGTGTTTCAGTGCATGAGTTTGAGGGCAGGAGTTTCACGGCATGAGATTCAGGGCATGAGTTTCAGGGCATGAGTTTCAGGGCATGAGATTCAGGACGAGTTTCAGGGCATGGGTTTCAGGTCTGTGGTTTCAGGGCTTGAGATTCAGGGCAGGAGTTTAGAGCAGGAATTTCAGGGCATGACATTCAGGGCATGTGTTTTAGGGCAGGTGTTTCAGTGCAAGAGTTTGAGGGCGTGATATTAAGGGCATGAGTTTCAAGGCAGGAGATTCATGGTAGGAGATTCAGGGCATGAGATTCGGGGCTTGAGTTTCAAGGCAGGTGTTTTAGGGCACGTGTTTCAGTGCAGGGGTTTCAGGGCAGGAGATTCAGAGAAAGAGTTTGAGGGCAGGAGATTCAGGGCAGGAGTTTCAGGGCAGGAGATTCAGAGCATGAGTTTCAGTGCATGAGTTTGAGGGCAGGAGTTTCACGGCATGAGATTCAGGGCATGAGTTTCAGGGCATGGGTTTCAATCTCTGGTTTCAGGGCTTGAGATTCAGGACAGCAGTTTCAGGGCAGGAGATTCAGGGCAGGAGATTCAGGGCAGGTGTTTCAGTGCAAGAGTTTCAGTGCAAGAGTTTCAGGGCATGTCTTTCAGTGCATGAGTTTCAGGGCAGGGATTTCAGAGCTTGAGATTCAGGGCATGAGTTTCAGAACAGGAGATTCTCGGTTTGAGTTTGAGGTCATGAGATTTAGCGCATGAGATTCAGTGAATGAGTTTCAGGGCAGGAGAATCAGGGCTTGAGTTTCAGAGCATGACATTCAGGGGATGAGATTCAGTGCATGAATTTCAGGGCATGAGATTCAGGGCATGAGATTCAGGGCATGAGTTTCAGGACAGGAGATTCAGGGCATGAGTTTCAGTGCATGAGTTTGAGGGCAGGGTTTCACGGCATGAGATTCAGGGCATAATTATCAGGGCATGAGATTCATGACATGAGTTTGAGGGCAGGAGTTTCAGGGCATGAGTTTCAGGTCTGTGGTTTCCGGGCTTGAGATTCAGCGCAGCAGTTTCAGCGCAGCAGTTTCAGGGCTTGAGATTCAGGGCATGAGTTTCAGGGCAGGAGTTTCGGGGTATGATATTCAGGGCATGAGTTTCAGGGCATGAGAATCAGGGCTTGAGATTCAGAGCATGACATTCAGGGGATGAGTTTCAGTGCATGAATTTCAGGGCATGAGATTCAGGGCATGAGATTCAGGGCATGAGTTTCAGGACAGGAGATTCAGGGCATGAGTTTAAGTGCATGAGTTTGAGGGCAGGGGTTTCACGGCATGAGATGCAGGGCAAGAGTTTCAGGACAGGAGATTCAAGGCATGAGTTTAAGTGCATGACTTTGAGGGCAGGAGTTTCACGGCATGAGATTCAGGGCATGAGTTTCAGGGCATGAGATTCAGGACATGAGTTTCAGGGGATGAGTTTCAGGTCTGTGGTTTCAGGGCTTGAGATTCAGGGCAGCAGTTTCAGGGCAGGAGTTTCATGGCAGGAGTTTCAGGGCAAGAGATTCAGGGCATGAGTTTCAGGGCATGAGTTTCAGGGCAGGAGTTTCAGTGTATGAGATTCAGGGCGTGAGTTTCAGGGCAGGAGAATCAGGGCTTGAGTTTCAGAGCATGACATTCAGGGGATGAGTTTCAGTGCATGAATTTCAGGGCATGAGATTCAGGGCATGAGTTTCAGGACAGGAGATTCAGGGCATGAGTTTCAGTGCATGAGTTTGAGGGCAGGGGTTTCACGGCATGAGATTCAGGGCATGAGTTTCAGGGCAGGAGAATCAGGGCATGAGATTCAGGGCAAGAGTTTCATGTCAGGAGTTTCAGTGCAGGACTTTCAGGGCATGAGATTCAGGGCATGAGTTTCAGGGCAGGAAATTCAGGGCATGAGATTCAGGGCATGAGATTCAGGGCATGAGTTTCAGGACGGGAGATTCAGGGCATGAGTTTCAGTGCAGGAGTTTGAGGGCAGGGGTTTCAAGGCATGAGATTCAGTGCAAGAGTTTCAGGACAGGAGATTCAGGGCATGAGTTTCAGTGCATGAGTTTGAGGGCAGGAGTTTCACGGCATGAGATTCAGGGCATGAGTTTCAGGGCATGAGATTCAGGACATGAGTTTCAGGGCATGAGTTTCAGGTCTGTGGTTTCAGGGCTTGAGATTCAGGGCAGCAGTTTCAGGGCGGTAGTTTCATGGCAGGAGTTTCAGGGCATGAGATTCAGGGCAAGAGTTTCATGACAGGAGTTTCAGTGCAGGACTTTCAGGGCATGAGATTCAGGGCATGAGTTTCAGGGCAGGAAATTCAGGGCATGAGATTCAGGGCATGAGTTTTAGGGTAGGTGTTTCAGTGCAAGAGTTTCAGGGCATGAGATTCAGGGCAGGAGATTCAGGGCATGAGATTCGGGGCTTGAGTTTCAAGGCAGGTGTTTTAGGGCACGTGTTTCAGTGCAGGGGTTTCAGGGCAGGAGATTCAGAGAAAGAGTTTGAGGGCATGAGATTCAGGGCATGAGTTTCAGGGCATGAGTTTGAGGGGAGGAGTTTCACGGCATGAGATTCAGGGCATGAGTTTCAGGGCATGAGTTTCAGGGCATGAGATTCAGGACGAGTTTCAGGGCATGGGTTTCAGGTCTGTGGTTTCAGGGCTTGAGATTCAGAGCAGGAGTTTCAGGGCAGGAAATTCAGGGCATGAGATTCAGGGCATGAGTTTTAGGGTAGGTGTTTCAGTACAAGAGTTTCAGGGCATGAGATTCAGGGCATGAGTTTCAAGGCAGGAATTTCAGGGCATGACATTCAGGGCATGTGTTTTAGGGCAGGTGTGTCAGTGCAAGAGTTTCAGGGCATGAGATTCAGGGCAAGAGTTTCATGACAGGAGTTTCAGTGCAGGACTTTCAGGGCATGAGATTCAGGGCATGAGTTTCAGGGCAGGAAATTCAGGGCATGAGATTCCGGGCATGAGTTTTAGGGTAGGTGTTTCAGTGCAAGAGTTTCAGGGCATGAGATTCAGGGCATGAGTTTCAGGGCAGGAATTTCAGGGCATGACATTCAGGGCATGTGTTTTAGGGCAGGTGTTTCAGTGCAAGAGTTTGAGGGCATGAGATTCAGGGCATGAGTTTCAAGGCAGGAGATTCAGGGCAGGAGATTCAGGGCATGAGATTCGGCGCTTGAGTTTCAGGCAGGTATTTTAGGGCACGTGTTTCAGTGCAGGACTTTCAGCGCAGGAGATTCAGAGCATGTGTTTCAGTGCATGAGTTTGAGGGCAGGAGTTTCACGGAATGAGATTCAGGGCATGAGTTTCAGGGCATGAGTTTCAGGGCATGAGATTCAGGACGAGTTTCAGGGCATGGGTTTCAGGTCTGTGGTTTCAGGGCTTGAGATTCAGGGCAGGAGTTTCAGGGCAGGAAATTCAGGGCATGAGGTTCAGGGCATGAGTTTTAGGGTAGGTGTTTCAGTGCAAGAGTTTCAGGGCATGAGATTCAGGGCATGAGTTTCAGGGCAGGAATTTCAGGGCATGACATTCAGGGCATGTGTTTTAGGGCAGGTGTTTCAGTGCAAGAGTTTGAGGGCGTGATATTAAGGGCATGAGTTTCAAGGCAGGAGATTCATGGCAGGAGATTCAGGGCATGAGATTCGGGGCTTGAGTTTCAAGGCAGGTGTTTTAGGGCACGTGTTTCAGTGCAGGGGTTTCAGGGCAGGAGATTCAGAGAAAGAGTTTGAGGGCATGAGATTCAGGGCATGAGTTTCAAGGCAGGAGATTCAGGGCAGGAGATTCAGGGCATGAGATTCGGGGCTTGAGTTTCAAGGCAGGTGTTTTAGGGCACGTATTTCAGTGCAGGACTTTCAGGGCAGGAGATTCAGAGCATGAGTTTCAGTGCATGAGTTTGAGGGCAGGAGTTTCACGGCATGAGATTCAGGGCATGAGTTTCAGGGCATGGGTTTCAATCTCTGGTTTCAGGGCTTGAGATTCAGGGCAGCAGTTTCAGGGCAGGAGATTCACGGTTTGAGTTTGAGGTCATGAGATTTAGCGCATGAGATTCAGTGAATGAGTTTCAGGGCAGAAGTTTCAGGGCATGAGATTCAGGGCATGAGATTCAGTACATGAGTTTCAGGGCAGGAGAATCAGGGCTTGAGTTTCAGAGCATGACATTCAGGGGATGAGTTTCAGTGCATGAATTTCAGGGCATGAGATTCAGGGCATGAGATTCAGGGCATGAGTTTCAGGACAGGAGATTCAGGGCATGAGTTTCAGTGCATGAGTTTGAGGGCAGGGTTTCACGGCATGAGATTCAGGGCATAATTATCAGGGCATGAGATTCATGACATGAGTTTGAGGGCAGGAGTTTCAGGGCATGAGTTTCAGGTCTGTGGTTTCCGGGCTTGAGATTCAGCGCAGCAGTTTCAGCGCAGCAGTTTCAGGGCTTGAGATTCAGGGCATGAGTTTCAGGGCATGAGATTCAGGACATGAGTTTCAGGGGATGAGTTTCAGGTCTGTGGTTTCAGGGCTTGAGATTCAGGGCAGCAGTTTCAGGGCAGGAGTTTCATGGCAGGAGTTTCAGGGCAAGAGATTCAGGGCATGAGTTTCAGGGCATGAGTTTCAGGGCAGGAGTTTCAGTGTATGAGATTCAGGGCGTGAGTTTCAGGGCAGGAGAATCAGGGCTTGAGTTTCAGAGCATGACATTCAGGGGATGAGTTTCAGTGCATGAATTTCAGGGCATGAGATTCAGGGCATGAGTTTCAGGACAGGAGATTCAGGGCTTGAGTTTCAGTGCATGAGTTTGAGGGCAGGGGTTTCACGGCATGAGATTCAGGGCATGAGTTTCAGGGCATGAGATTCAGGGCATGAGTTTGAGGGCAGGAGTTTCAGGGCATGAGATTCAGGACA
The DNA here is from genome assembly GCF_030028105.1 of Mobula birostris. Taxonomy (NCBI): domain Eukaryota; kingdom Metazoa; phylum Chordata; class Chondrichthyes; order Myliobatiformes; family Myliobatidae; genus Mobula; species Mobula birostris. The sequence goes on along the minus strand of NW_027274237.1, from coordinate 79,260 downwards.
TGAGTTTCAGGGCATGTGTTTTAGGTCTGTGGTTTCCGGGCTTGAGATTCAGCGCAGCAGTTTCAGAGCAGCAGTTTCAGGGCATGAGATTCAGGGCATGAGTTTCAGGGCAGGTGATTCAGGGTAGGAGTTTCAGGGTATGACCTTCAGGGCATGAGTTTCAGGGCAGGAGAATCAGGGCTTGAGTTTCAGTGCAGGAGTTTGAGGCAGGAGTTTCACGGCATGAGATTCAGGGCATGAATTTCAGGGCATGAGATTCAGGACAGGAGTTTCAGGGAATGAGTTTCAGGTCTGTGGTTTCAGGGCTTGAGATTCAGGGCAGCAGTTTCAGGGCAGGAGTTTCATGGCAGGAGTTTCAGGGCATGAGATTCAGGGCAAGAGTTTCATGGCAGGAGTTTCAGGGCAGGAAATTCAGGGCATGAGATTCAGGGCATGAGTTTTAGGGTAGGTGTTTCAGTGCAAGAGTTTCAGGGCATGAGATTCAGGGCATGAGATTCAGGGCATGTGTTTTAGGGCAGGTGTTTCAGTGCAAGAGTTTCAGGGCGTGAGATTCAGGGCATGAGTTTAGAGCAGGAATTTCAGGGCATGACATTCAGGGCATGTGTTTTAGGGCAGGTGTTTCAGTGCAAGAGTTTGAGGGCATGAGATTCAGGGCATGAGTTTCAAGGCAGGAGATTCATGGCAGGAGATTCAGGGCATGAGATTCGGGGCTTGAGTTTCAAGGCAGGTGTTTTAGGGCACGTGTTTCAGTGCAGGGGTTTCAGGGCAGGAGATTCAGTGCAAGAGTTTGAGGGCATGAGATTCAGGGCATGAGTTTCAAGGCAGGAGATTCAGGGCAGGAGATTCAGGGCATGAGATTCGGCGCTTGAGTTTCAAGGCAGGTATTTTAGGGCACGTGTTTCAGTGCAGGACTTTCAGCGCAGGAGATTCAGAGCATGTGTTTCAGTGCATGAGTTTGAGGGCAGGAGTTTCACGGAATGAGATTCAGGGCATGAGTTTCAGGGCATGAGTTTCAGGGCATGAGATTCAGGACGAGTTTCAGGGCATGGGTTTCAGGTCTGTGGTTTCAGGGCTTGAGATTCAGGGCAGGAGTTTCAGGGCAGGAAATTCAGGGCATGAGGTTCAGGGCATGAGTTTTAGGGTAGGTGTTTCAGTGCAAGAGTTTCAGGGCATGAGATTCAGGGCATGAGTTTCAGGGCAGGAATTTCAGGGCATGACATTCAGGGCATGTGTTTTAGGGCAGGTGTTTCAGTGCAAGAGTTTGAGGGTGTGATATTAAGGGCATGAGTTTCAAGGCAGGAGATTCATGGCAGGAGATTCAGGGCATGAGATTCGGGGCTTGAGTTTCAAGGCAGGTGTTTTAGGGCACGTGTTTCAGTGCAGGGGTTTCAGGGCAGGAGATTCAGAGAAAGAGTTTGAGGGCATGAGATTCAGGGCATGAGTTTCAAGGCAGGAGATTCAGGGCAGGAGATTCAGGGCATGAGATTCGGGGCTTGAGTTTCAAGGCAGGTGTTTTAGGGCACGTATTTCAGTGCAGGACTTTCAGGGCAGGAGATTCAGAGCATGAGTTTCAGTGCATGAGTTTGAGGGCAGGAGTTTCACGGCATGAGATTCAGGGCATGAGTTTCAGGGCATGGGTTTCAATCTCTGGTTTCAGGGCTTGAGATTCAGGGCAGCAGTTTCAGGGCAGGAGATTCACGGTTTGAGTTTGAGGTCATGAGATTTAGCGCATGAGATTCAGTGAATGAGTTTCAGGGCAGAAGTTTCAGGGCATGAGATTCAGGGCATGAGATTCAGTACATGAGTTTCAGGGCAGGAGAATCAGGGCTTGAGTTTCAGAGCATGACATTCAGGGGATGAGTTTCAGTGCATGAATTTCAGGGCATGAGATTCAGGGCATGAGATTCAGGGCATGAGTTTCAGGACAGGAGATTCAGGGCATGAGTTTCAGTGCATGAGTTTGAGGGCAGGGTTTCACGGCATGAGATTCAGGGCATAATTATCAGGGCATGAGATTCATGACATGAGTTTGAGGGCAGGAGTTTCAGGGCATGAGTTTCAGGTCTGTGGTTTCCGGGCTTGAGATTCAGCGCAGCAGTTTCAGCGCAGCAGTTTCAGGGCTTGAGATTCAGGGCATGAGTTTCAGGGCATGAGATTCAGGACATGAGTTTCAGGGGATGAGTTTCAGGTCTGTGGTTTCAGGGCTTGAGATTCAGGGCAGCAGTTTCAGGGCAGGAGTTTCATGGCAGGAGTTTCAGGGCAAGAGATTCAGGGCATGAGTTTCAGGGCATGAGTTTCAGGGCAGGAGTTTCAGTGTATGAGATTCAGGGCGTGAGTTTCAGGGCAGGAGAATCAGGGCTTGAGTTTCAGAGCATGACATTCAGGGGATGAGTTTCAGTGCATGAATTTCAGGGCATGAGATTCAGGGCATGAGTTTCAGGACAGGAGATTCAGGGCTTGAGTTTCAGTGCATGAGTTTGAGGGCAGGGGTTTCACGGCATGAGATTCAGGGCATGAGTTTCAGGGCATGAGATTCAGGGCATGAGTTTGAGGGCAGGAGTTTCAGGGCATGAGATTCAGGACATGAGTTTCAGGGCATGTGTTTTAGGTCTGTGGTTTCCGGGCTTGAGATTCAGCGCAGCAGTTTCAGAGCAGCAGTTTCAGGGCATGAGATTCAGGGCATGAGTTTCAGGGCAGGTGATTCAGGGTAGGAGTTTCAGGGTATGACCTTCAGGGCATGAGTTTCAGGGCAGGAGAATCAGGGCTTGAGTTTCAGTGCAGGAGTTTGAGGCAGGAGTTTCACGGCATGAGATTCAGGGCATGAATTTCAGGGCATGAGATTCAGGACAGGAGTTTCAGGGAATGAGTTTCAGGTCTGTGGTTTCAGGGCTTGAGATTCAGGGCAGCAGTTTCAGGGCAGGAGTTTCATGGCAGGAGTTTCAGGGCATGAGATTCAGGGCAAGAGTTTCATGGCAGGAGTTTCAGGGCAGGAAATTCAGGGCATGAGATTCAGGGCATGAGTTTTAGGGTAGGTGTTTCAGTGCAAGAGTTTCAGGGCATGAGATTCAGGGCATGAGATTCAGGGCATGTGTTTTAGGGCAGGTGTTTCAGTGCAAGAGTTTCAGGGCGTGAGATTCAGGGCATGAGTTTAGAGCAGGAATTTCAGGGCATGACATTCAGGGCATGTGTTTTAGGGCAGGTGTTTCAGTGCAAGAGTTTGAGGGCATGAGATTCAGGGCATGAGTTTCAAGGCAGGAGATTCATGGCAGGAGATTCAGGGCATGAGATTCGGGGCTTGAGTTTCAAGGCAGGTGTTTTAGGGCACGTGTTTCAGTGCAGGGGTTTCAGGGCAGGAGATTCGGAGCAAGAATTTGAGGGCATGAGATTCGGGGCATGAGTTTCAAGGCAGGAGATTCAGGGCAGGAGATTCAGGGCATGAGATTCGGGGCTTGAGTTTCAAGGCAGGTGTTTTAGGGCACGTATTTCAGTGCAAGAGTTTCAGGGCATGTCTTTCAGTGCATGAGTTTCAGGGCAGGGGTTTCCGAGCTTGAGATTCAGGGCATGAGTTTCAGGGCAGGAGATTCACGGTTTGAGTTTGAAGTCATGAGATTTAGCGCATGAGATTCAGTGCATGAGTTTCAGGGCAGAAGTTTCAGGGCATGAGATTCATGGCATGAGTTTCAGGGCATGAGTTTCAGTGAAGGAGTTTCAGGGCATGTAATTCAGGGCATGAGTTTCAGGACAGGTGTTTGAAGGCATGAGATTCAGGGCACGAGTTTCAGTGCATGAGTTTGAGGGCAGGAGTTTCAGGGCATGAGATTCAGGACATGAGTTTCAGGGCATGAGATTCAGTACATGAGTTTCAGGGCAGGAGAATCAGGGCTTGAGTTTCAGAGCATGACATTCAGGGGATGAGTTTCAGTGCATGAATTTCAGGGCATGAGATTCAGTGCATGAGTTTGAGGGCAGGGTTTCACGGCATGAGATTCAGGGCATGATTTTCAGGGCATGAGATTCAGGACATGAGTTTGAGGGCAGGAGTTTCAGGGCATGAGATTCAGGACATGAGTTTCAGGGCATGAGTTTCAGGTCTGTGGTTTCCGGGCTTGAGATTCAGCGCAGCAGTTTCAGCGCAGCAGTTTCAGGGCTTGAGATTCAGGGCATGAGATTCAGGACGAGTTTCAGGGCATGGGTTTCAGGTCTGTGGTTTCAGGGCTTGAGATTCAGGGCAGGAGTTTCAGGGCAGGAAATTCAGGGCATGAGATTCAGGGCATGAGTTTTAGGGTAGGTGTTTCAGTGCAAGAGTTTCAGGGCATGAGATTCAGGGCATGAGTTTCAGGGCAGGAATTTCAGGGCATGACATTCAGGGCATGTGTTTTAGGGCAGGTGTGTCAGTGCAAGAGTTTCAGGGCATGAGATTCAGGGCAAGAGTTTCATGACAGGAGTTTCAGTGCAGGACTTTCAGGGCATGAGATTCAGGGCATGAGTTTCAGGGCAGGAAATTCAGGGCATGAGATTCAGGGCATGAGTTTTAGGGTAGGTGTTTCAGTGCAAGAGTTTCAGGGCATGAGATTCAGGGCAGGAGATTCAGGGCATGAGATTCAGGACATGAGTTTCAGGGCATGAGTTTCAGGTCTGTGGTTTCCGGGCTTGAGATTCAGCGCAGCAGTTTCAGCGCAGCAGTTTCAGGGCTTGAGATTCAGGGCATGAGATTCAGGACGAGTTTCAGGGCATGGGTTTCAGGTCTGTGGTTTCAGGGCTTGAGATTCAGGGCAGGAGTTTCAGGGCAGGAAATTCAGGGCATGAGATTCAGGGCATGAGTTTTAGGGTAGGTGTTTCAGTGCAAGAGTTTCAGGGCATGAGATTCAGGGCATGAGTTTCAGGGCAGGAATTTCAGGGCATGACATTCAGGGCATGTGTTTTAGGGCAGGTGTGTCAGTGCAAGAGTTTCAGGGCATGAGATTCAGGGCAAGAGTTTCATGACAGGAGTTTCAGTGCAGGACTTTCAGGGCATGAGATTCAGGGCATGAGTTTCAGGGCAGGAAATTCAGGGCATGAGATTCAGGGCATGAGTTTTAGGGTAGGTGTTTCAGTGCAAGAGTTTCAGGGCATGAGATTCAGGGCAGGAGATTCAGGGCATGAGATTCGGGGCTTGAGTTTCAAGGCAGGTGTTTTAGGGCACGTGTTTCAGTGCAGGGGTTTCAGGGCAGGAGATTCAGAGAAAGAGTTTGAGGGCATGAGATTCAGGGCATGAGTTTCAAGGCAGGAGATTCAGGGCAGGAGATTCAGGGCATGAGATTCGGGGCTTGAGTTTCAAGGCAGGTGTTTTAGGGCACGTATTTCAGTGCAGGAGTTTCAGGGCAGGAGATTCAGAGCATGAGTTTCAGTGCATGAGTTTGAGGGCAGGAGTTTCACGGCATGAGATTCAGGGCATGAGTTTCAGGGCATGGGTTTCAATCTCTGGTTTCAGGGCTTGAGATTCAGGGCAGCAGTTTCAGGGCAGGAGATTCAGGGCAGGAGATTCAGGGCAGGTGTTTCAGTGCAAGAGTTTCAGTGCAAGAGTTTCAGGGCATGTCTTTCAGTGCATGAGTTTCAGGGCAGGGATTTCAGAGCTTGAGATTCAGGGCATGAGTTTCAGAACAGGAGATTCTCGGTTTGAGTTTGAGGTCATGAGATTTAGCGCATGAGATTCAGTGAATGAGTTTCAGGGCAGAAGTTTCAGGGCATGAGATTCAGGGCATGAGATTCAGTACATGAGTTTCAGGGCAGGAGAATCAGGGCTTGAGTTTCAGAGCATGACATTCAGGGGATGAGTTTCAGTGCATGAATTTCAGGGCATGAGATTCAGGGCATGAGATTCAGGGCATGAGTTTCAGGACAGGAGATTCAGGGCATGAGTTTCATTGCATGAGTTTGAGGGCAGGGTTTCACGGCATGAGATTCAGGGCATAATTATCAGGGCATGAGATTCATGACATGAGTTTGAGGGCAGTAGTTTCAGGGCATGAGTTTCAGGTCTGTGGTTTCCGGGCTTGAGATTCAGGGCAGCAGTTTCAGGGCAGGAGTTTCATGGCAGGAGTTTCAGGGCAAGAGATTCAGGGCATGAGTTTCAGGGCATGAGTTTCAGGGCAGGAGTTTCAGTGTATGAGATTCAGGGCGTGAGTTTCAGGGCAGGAGAATCAGGGCTTGAGTTTCAGGACAGGAGATTCAGGGCTTGAGTTTCAGTGCATGAGTTTGAGGGCAGGGGTTTCACGGCATGAGATTCAGGACTTGAGTTTCAGGGCATGAGATTCAGGGCATGAGTTTGAGGGCAGGAGTTTCAGGGCATGAGATTCAGGACCTGAGTTTCAGGGCATGTGTTTTAGGTCTGTGGTTTCCGGGCTTGAGATTCAGCGCAGCAGTTTCAGAGCAGCAGTTTCAGGGCATGAGATTCAGGGCATGAGTTTCAGGGCAGGTGATTCAGGGTAGGAGTTTCAGGGTATGACCTTCAGGGCATGAGTTTCAGGGCAAGGGAATCAGGGCTTGAGTTTCAGTGCAGGAGTTTCAGGGCAGGTGTTTCACGGCATGAGATTCAGGGCATGAATTTCAGGGCATGAGATTCAGGACAGGAGTTTCAGGGAATGAGTTTCAGGTCTGTGGTTTCAGGGCTTGAGATTCAGGGCAGCAGTTTCAGGGCAGTAGTTTCATGGCAGGAGTTTCAGGGCATGAGATTCAGGGCAAGAGTTTCATGGCAGGAGTTTCAGGGCAGGAAATTCAGGGCATGAGATTCAGGGCATGAGTTTTAGGGTAGGTGTTTCAGTGCAAGAGTTTCAGGGCATGAGATTCAGGGCATGAGTTTCAGGGCAGGAATTTCAGGGCATGACATTCAGGGCATGTGTTTTAGGGCAGGTGTTTCAGTGCAAGAGTTTCAGTGCATGAGATTCAGGGCATGAGTTTAGAGCAGGAATTTCAGGGCATGACATTCAGGGCATGTGTTTTAGGGCAGGTGTTTCAGTGCAAGAGTTTGAGGGCATGAGATTCAGGGCATGAGTTTCAAGGCAGGAGATTCATGGCAGGAGATTCAGGGCATGAGATTCGGGGCTTGAGTTTCAAGGCAGGTGTTTTAGGGCACGTGTTTCAGTGCAGGGGTTTCAGGGCAGGAGATTCAGAGCAAGAATTTGAGGGCATGAGATTCGGGGCATGAGTTTCAAGGCAGGAGATTCAGGGCAGGAGATTCAGGGCATGAGATTCGGGGCTTGAGTTTCAAGGCAGGTGTTTTAGGGCACGTATTTCAGTGCAAGAGTTTCAGGGCATGTCTTTCAGTGCATGAGTTTCAGGGCAGGGGTTTCAGAGCTTGAGATTCAGGGCATGAGTTTCAGGGCAGGAGATTCACGGTTTGAGTTTGAAGTCATGAGATTTAGCGCATGAGATTCAGTGCATGAGTTTCAGGGCAGAAGTTTCAGGGCATGAGATTCATGGCATGAGTTTCAGGGCATGAGTTTCAGTGAAGGAGTTTCAGGGCATGTAATTCAGGGCATGAGTTTCAGGACAGGTGTTTGAAGGCATGAGATTCAGGGCATGAGTTTCAGTGCATGAGTTTGAGGGCAGGAGTTTCAGGGCATGAGATTCAGGACATGAGCTTCAGGGCATGAGATTCAGTACATGAGTTTCAGGGCAGGAGAATCAGGGCGTGAGTTTCAGAGCATGACATTCAGGGATGAGTTTCAGTGCATGAATTTCAGGGCATGAGATTCAGTGCATGAGTTTGAGGGCAGGGTTTCACGGCATGAGATTCAGGGCATGATTTTCAGGGCATGAGATTCAGGACATGAGTTTGAGGGCAGGAGTTTCAGGGCATGAGATTCAGGACATGAGTTTCAGGGCATGAGTTTCAGGTCTGTGGTTTCCGGGCTTGAGATTCAGCGCAGCAGTTTCAGAGCAGCAGTTTCAGGGCTTGAGATTCAGGGCATGAGTTTCAGGGCAGGTGATTCAGGGCAGGAGTTTCGGGGTATGATATTCAGGGCATGAGTTTCAGGGCATGAGAATCAGGGCTTGAGTTTCAGAGCATGACGTTCAGGGGATGAGTTTCAGTGCATGAATTTCAGGGCATGAGATTCAGGGCATGAGATTCAGGGCATGAGTTTCAGGACAGGAGATTCAGGGCATGAGTTTAAGTGCATGAGTTTGAGGGCAGGAGTTTCACGGCATGAGATTCAGGACATGAGTTTCAGTGGATGATTTTCAGGTCTGTGGTTTCAGGGCTTGAGATTCAGGGCAGCAGTTTCAGGGCAGGAGTTTCATGGCAGGAGTTTCAGGGAAAGAGATTCAGGGCATGAGATTCAGTACATGAGTTTCAGGGCAGGAGAATCAGGGCTTGAGTTTCAAGCATGACATTCAGGGGATCAGTTTCAGTGCATGAATTTCAGGGCATGAGATTCAGGGCATAAAATTCAGGGCATGAGTTTCAGGACAAGTCATTCAGGGCATGAGTTTCAGTGCATGAATTTCAGGGCATGAGTTTCAGTGCATGAGTTTGAGGGCAGGGTTTCACGGCATGAGATTCAGGATATAATTTTCAGGGCATGAGATTCAGGACATGAGTTTGAGGGCAGGAGTTTCAGGGCATGAGTTTCAGGTCTGTGGTTTCCGGGCTTGAGATTCAGCGCAGCAGTTTCAGCGCAGCAGTTTCAGGGCTTGAGATTCAGGGCATGAGTTTCAGGGCATGAGATTCAGGACATGAGTTTCAGGGGATGAGTTTCAGGTCTGTGGTTTCAGGGCTTGAGATTCAGGGCAGCAGTTTCAGGGCAGGAGTTTCATGGCAGGAGTTTCAGGGCAAGAGATTCAGGGCATGAGTTTCAGGGCATGAGTTTCATGGCAGGTGTTTCAGTGTATGAGATTCAGGGCGTGAGTTTCAGGGCAGGAGAATCAGGGCTTGAGTTTCAGAGCATGACATTCAGGGGATGAGTTTCAGTGCATGAATTTCAGGGCATGAGATTCAGGGCATGAGTTTCAGGACAGGAGATTCAGGGCATGAGTTTCAGTGCATGAGTTTGAGGGCAGGGGTTTCACGGCATGAGATTCAGGGCATGAGTTTCAGGGCATGAGATTCAGGGCATGAGTTTGAGGGCAGGAGTTTTAGGGCATGAGATTCGGGGCTTGAGTTTCAAGGCAGGTGTTTTAGGGCACGTATTTCAGTGCAGGAGTTTCAGGGCAGGAGATTCAGAGCATGAGTTTCAGTGCATGAGTTTGAGGGCAGGAGTTTCACGGCATGAGATTCAGGGCATGAGATTCAGGGCATGAGTTTTAGGGTAGGTGTTTCAGTGCAAGAGTTTCAGGGCATGAGATTCAGGGCATGAGTTTCAGGGCAGGAATTTCAGGGCATGACATTCAGGGCATGTGTTTTAGGGCAGGTGTGTCAGTGCAAGAGTTTCAGGGCATGAGATTCAGGGCAAGAGTTTCATGACAGGAGTTTCAGTGCAGGACTTTCAGGGCATGAGATTCAGGGCATGAGTTTCAGGGCAGGAAATTCAGGGCATGAGATTCAGGACATGAGTTTCAGGGGATGAGTTTCAGGTCTGTGGTTTCAGGGCTTGAGATTCAGGGCAGCAGTTTCAGGGCAGGAGTTTCATGGCAGGAGTTTCAGGGCAAGAGATTCAGGGCATGAGTTTCAGGGCATGAGTTTCAGGGCAGGAGTTTCAGTGTATGAGATTCAGGGCGTGAGTTTCAGGGCAGGAGAATCAGGGCTTGAGTTTCAGAGCATGACATTCAGGGGATGAGTTTCAGTGCATGAATTTCAGGGCATGAGATTCAGGGCATGAGTTTCAGGACAGGAGATTCAGGGCTTGAGCTTCAGTGCATGAGTTTGAGGGCAGGGGTTTCACGGCATGAGATTCAGGGCATTAGTTTCAGGGCATGAGTTTCAGGGCATGAGTTTCAGTGAAGGAGTTTCAGGGCATGTAATTCAGGGCATGAGTTTCAGGACAGGTGTTTGAAGGCATGAGATTCAGGGCATGAGTTTCAGTGCATGAGTTTGAGGGCAGGAGTTTCAGGGCATGAGATTCAGGACATGAGTTTCAGGGCATGAGATTCAGTACATGAGTTTCAGGGCAGGAGAATCAGGGCTTGAGTTTCAGAGCATGACATTCAGGGGATGAGTTTCAGTGCATGAATTTCAGGGCATGAGATTCAGTGCATGAGTTTGAGGGCAGGGTTTCACGGCATGAGATTCAGGGCATGATTTTCAGGGCATGAGATTCAGGACATGAGTTTGAGGGCAGGAGTTTCAGGGCATGAGATTCAGGACATGAGTTTCAGGCCATGAGTTTCAGGTCTGTGGTTTCCGGGCTTGAGATTCAGCGCAGCAGTTTCAGCGCAGCAGTTTCAGGGCTTGAGATTCAGGGCATGAGTTTCAGGGCAGGTGATTCAGGGCAGGAGTTTCGGGGTATGATATTCAGGGCATGAGTTTCAGGGCATGAGAATCAGGGCTTGAGTTTCAGAGCATGACATTCAGGGGATGAGTTTCAGTGCATGAATTTCAGGGCATGAGATTCAGGGCATGAGATTCAGGGCATGAGTTTCAGGACAGGAGATTCAGGGCATGAGTTTCAGTGCATGAGTTTGAGGGCAGGGGTTTCACGGCATGAGATTCAGGGCAAGAGTTTCAGGACAGGAGATTCAGGGAATGAGTTTAAGTGCATGAGTTTGAGGGCAGGAGTTTCACGGTATGAGATTCAGACATGAGTTTCAGTGGATGTTTCAGGTCTGTGGTTTCAGGGCTTGAGATTCAGGGCAGCAGTTTCAGGGCAGGAGTTTCATGGCAGGAGTTTCAGGGAAAGAGATTCAGGGCATGAGATTCAGTACATGAGTTTCAGGGCAGGAGAATCAGGGCTTGAGTTTCAAGCATGACATTCAGGGGATCAGTTTCAGTGCATGAATTTCAGGGCATGAGATTCAGGGCCATAAAATTCAGGGCATGAGTTTCAGGTCAAGAGATTCAGGGCATGAGTTTCAGTGCATGAGTTTGAGGGCAGGGTTTCACGGCATGAGATTCAGGATATAATTTTCAGGGCATGAGATTCAGGACATGAGTTTGAGGGCAGGAGTTTCAGGGCATGAGTTTTAGGGTAGGTGTTTCAGTGCAAGAGTTTCAGGGCATGAGATTCAGGGCATGAGTTTCAGGGCAGGAAATTCAGGGCATGAGATTCAGGGCATGAGTTTTAGGGTAGGTGTTTCAGTGCAAGAGTTTCAGGGCATGAGATTCAGGGCATGAGTTTCAGGGCAGGAATTTCAGGGCATGACATTCAGGGCATGTGTTTTAGGGCAGGTGTTTCAGTGCAAGAGTTTCAGGGCATGAGATTCAGGGCATGAGTTTAGAGCAGGAATTTCAGGGTATGACATTCAGGGCATGTGTTTTAGGGCAGGTGTTTCAGTGCAAGAGTTTGAGGGCATGAGATTCAGGGCATGAGTTTCAAGGCAGGAGATTCATGGCAGGAGATTCAGGGCATGAGATTCGGGGCTTGAGTTTCAAGGCAGGTGTTTTAGGGCACGTGTTTCAGTGCAGGGGTTTCAGGGCAGGAGATTCAGAGCAAGAATTTGAGGGCATGAGATTCGGGGCATGAGTTTCAAGGCAGGAGATTCAGGGCAGGAGATTTAGGGCATCAGATTCGGGGCTTGAGTTTCAAGGCAGGTGTTTTAGGGCACGTATTTCAGTGCAAGAGTTTCAGGGCATGTCTTTCAGTGCATGAGTTTCAGGGCAGGGGTTTCAGAGCTTGAGATTCAGGGCATGAGTTTCAGGGCAGGAGATTCACGGTTTGAGTTTGAAGTCATGAGATTTAGCGCATGAAATTCAGTGCATGAGTTTCAGGGCAGAAGTTTCAGGGCATGAGATTCATGGCATGAGTTTCAGGGCATGAGTTTCAGTGAAGGAGTTTCAGGGCATGTAATTCAGGGCATGAGTTTCAGGACAGGTGTTTGAAGGCATGAGATTCAGGGCATGAGTTTCAGTGCATGAGTTTGAGGGCAGGAGTTTCAGGGCATGAGATTCAGGACATGAGTTTCAGGGCATGAGATTCAGTACATGAGTTTCAGGGCAGGAGAATCAGGGCTTGAGTTTCAGAGCATGACATTCAGGGGATGAGTTTCAGTGCATGAATTTCAGGGCATGAGATTCAGTGCATGAGTTTGAGGGCAGGGTTTCACGGCATGAGATTCAGGGCATGATTTTCAGGGCATGAGATTCAGGACATGAGTTTGAGGGCAGGAGTTTTCAGGGCATGAGATTCAGGACATGAGTTTCAGGGCATGAGTTTCAGGTCTGTGGTTTCCGGGCTTGAGATTCAGCGCAGCAGTTTCAGCGCAGCAGTTTCAGGGCTTGAGATTCAGGGCATGAGTTTCAGGGCAGGTGATTCAGGGCAGGAGTTTCGGGGTATGATATTCAGGGCATGAGTTTCAGGGCATGAGAATCAGGGCTTGAGTTTCAGAGCATGACATTCAGGGGATGAGTTTCAGTGCATGAATTTCAGGGCATGAGATTCAGGGGCATGAGATTCAGGGCATGAGTTTCAGGACAGGAGATTCAGGGCATGAGTTTCAGTGCATGAGTTTGAGGGCAGTGGTTTCACGGCATGAGATTCAGGGCAAGAGTTTCAGGACAGGAGATTCAGGGCATGAGTTTAAGTGCATGAGTTTGAGGGCAGGAGTTTCACGGCATGAGATTCAGGACATGAGTTTCAGTGGATGAGTTTCAGGTCTGTGGTTTCAGGGCTTGAGATTCAGGGCAGCAGTTTCAGGGCAGGAGTTTCATGGCAGGAGTTTCAGGGAAAGAGATTCAGGGCATGAGATTCAGTACATGAGTTTCAGGGCAGGAGAATCAGGGCTTGAGTTTCAAGCATGACATTCAGGGGATCAGTTTCAGTGCATGAATTTCAGGGCATGAGATTCAGGGCATAAAATTCAGGGCATGAGTTTCAGGACAAGAGATTCAGGGCATGAGTTTCAGTGCATGAGTTTGAGGGCAGGGTTTCACGGCATGAGATTCAGGATATAATTTTCAGGGCATAAGATTCTGGACATGAGTTTGAGGGCAGAGTTTCAGGGCATGAGTTTCAGGTCTGTGGTTTCCGGGCTTGAGATTCAGCGCAGCAGTTTCAGCGCAGCAGTTTCAGGGCTTGAGATTCAGGGCATGAGTTTCAGGGCATGAGATTCAGGACATGAGTTTCAGGGGATGAGTTTCAGGTCTGTGGTTTCAGGGCTTGAGATTCAGGGCAGCAGTTTCAGGGCAGGAGTTTCATGGCAGGAGTTTCAGGCCAAGAGATTCAGGGCATGAGTTTCAGGGCATGAGTTTCATGGCAGGAGTTTCAGTGTATGAGATTCAGGGCGTGAGTTTCAGGGCAGGAGAATCAGGGCTTGAGTTTCAGAGCATGACATTCAGGGGATGAGTTTCAGTGCATGAATTTCAGGGCATGAGATTCAGGGCATGAGTTTCAGGACAGGAGATTCAGGGCATGAGTTTCAGTGCATGAGTTTGAGGGCAGGGGTTTCACGGCATGAGATTCAGGGCATGAGTTTCAGGGCATGAGATTCAGGGCATGAGTTTGAGGGCAGGAGTTTCAGGGCATGAGATTCGGGGCTTGAGTTTCAAGGCAGGTGTTTTAGGGCACGTATTTCAGTGCAGGAGTTTCAGGGCAGGAGATTCAGAGCATGAGTTTCAGTGCATGAGTTTGAGGGCAGGAGTTTCACGGCATGAGATTCAGGGCATGAGTTTCAGGGCATGGGTTTCAATCTCTGGTTTCAGGGCTTGAGATTCAGGGCAGCAGATTCAGGGCAGGAGATTCAGGGCAGGAGATTCAGGGCAGGTGTTTCAGTGCAAGAGTTTCAGTGCAAGAGTTTCAGGGCATGTCTTTCAGTGCATGAGTTTCAGGGCAGGGGTTTCAGAGCTTGAGATTCAGGGCATGAGTTTCAGGGCAGGAGATTCACGGTTTGAGTTTGAGGTCATGAGATTTAGCGCATGAGATTCAGTGCATGAGGTTCAGGGCAGAAGTTTCAGGGCATGAGATTCATGGCATGAGTTTCAGGGCATGAGTTTCAGTGAAGGAGTTTCAGGGCATGTAATTCAGGACATGAGTTTCAGGATATGAGATTCTGGACATGAGTTTCAGGGCATGAGAATCAGTACAGGAGATTCAGGGCATGAGTTTCAGTGCATGTGTTTGACGGCAGGGTTTCACGGCATGAGATTCAGGGCATGATTTTCAGGGCATGAGATTCAGGAGATGAGTTTGAGGGCAGGAGTTTCAGGGCATGAGATTCAGGACATGAGTTTCAGGGCATGAGTTTCAGGTCTGTGGTTTCCGGGCTTGAGATTCAGCGCAACAGTTTCAGCGCCGCAGTTTCAGGGCTTGAGATTCAGGGCATGAGTTTCAGGGCAGGTGATTCAGGGCAGGAGTTTCGGGGTATGATATTCAGGGCATGAGTTTCAGGGCATGAGAATCAGGGCTTGAGTTTCAGAGCATGACATTCAGGGGATGAGTTTCAGTGCATGAATTTCAGGGCATGAGATTCAGGGCATGAAATTCAGGGCATGAGTTTCAGGACAGGAGATTCAGGGCATGAGTTTCAGTGCATGAGTTTGAGGGCAGTGGTTTCACGGCATGAGATTCAGGGCAAGAGTTTCAGGACAGGAGATTCAGGGCATGAGTTTAAGTGCATGTGTTTGAGGGCAGGAGTTTCACGGCATGAGATTCAGGGCATGAGTTTCAGGGCATGAGATTCAGGACATGAGTTTCAGGTCTGTGGTTTCAGGGCTTGAGATTCAGGGCAGCAGTTTCAGGGCAGGAGTTTCATGGCAGGAGTTTCAGGGCAAGAGATTCAGGGCATGAGTTTCAGGGCATGAGTCTCAGGGCAGGAGTTTCAGTGTATGAGATTCAGGGCGTGAGTTTCAGGGCAGGAGAATCAGGGCTTGAGTTTCAGAGCATGACATTCAGGGCATGAGTTTCAGTGCATGAATTTCAGGGCATGAGATTCAGGGCATGAGTTTCAGGACAGGAGATTCAGAGCATGAGTTTCAGTGCATGAGTTTGAGGGCAGGGGTTTCACGGCATGAGATTCACGGCATGAGTTTCAGGGCATGAGATTCAAGGCATGGGTTTGAGGGCAGGAGTTTCAGGGCATGAGATTCAGGACAGGAGTTTCAGGGCATGAGTTTCAGGTCTGTGGTTTCCGGGCTTGAGATTCAGCGCAGCAGTTTCAGAGCAGCAGTTTCAGGGCATGAGATTCAGGGCATGAGTTTCAGGGCAGGTGATTCAGGGTAGGAGTTTCAGGGTATGACATTCAGGGCATGAGTTTCAGGGCAGGAGAATCAGGGCATGAGATTCAGGGCAAGAGTTTCATGACAGGAGTTTCAGTGCAGGACTTTCAGGGCATGAGATTCAGGGCATGAGTTTCAGGGCAGGAAATTCAGGGCATGAGATTCAGGGCATGAGATTCAGGGCATGAGTTTCAGGACGGGAGATTCAGGGCATGAGTTTCAGTGCAGGAGTTTGAGGGCAGGGGTTTCAAGGCATGAGATTCAGTGCAAGAGTTTCAGGACAGGAGATTCAGGGCATGAGTTTCAGTGCATGAGTTTGAGGGCAGGAGTTTCACGGCATGAGATTCAGGGCATGAGTTTCAGGGCATGAGATTCAGGACATGAGTTTCAGGGCATGAGTTTCAGGTCTGTGGTTTCAGGGCTTGAGATTCAGGGCAGCAGTTTCAGGGCGGTAGTTTCATGGCAGGAGTTTCAGGGCATGAGATTCAGGGCAAGAGTTTCATGACAGGAGTTTCAGTGCAGGACTTTCAGGGCATGAGATTCAGGGCATGAGTTTCAGGGCAGGAAATTCAGGGCATGAGATTCAGGGCATGAGTTTTAGGGTAGGTGTTTCAGTGCAAGAGTTTGAGGGCATGAGATTCAGGGCATGAGTTTCAAGGCAGGAGATTCAGGGCAGGAGATGCAGGGCATGAGATTCGGGGCTTGAGTTTCAAGGCAGGTGTTTTAGGGCACGTGTTTCAGTGCAGGGGTTTCAAGGCAGGAGATTCAGAGCAAGAGTTTGAGGGCATGAGATTCAGGGCATGAGTTTCAAGGCAGATGATTCAGGGCAGGAGATTCAGGGCATGAGATTCGGGGCTTGAGTTTCAAGGCAGGTGTATTAGGGCACGTATTTCAGTGCAGGAGTTTCAGGGCAGGAGATTCAGAGCATGAGTTTCAGTGCATGAGTTTGAGGGCAGGAGTTTCACGGCATGAGATTCAGGAAATGAGTTTCAGGGCATGGGTTTCAATCTCTGGTTTCAGGGCTTGAGATTCAGGGCAGCAGTTTCAGGGCAGGAGATTCAGGGCAGGTGTTTCAGTGCAAGAGTTTCAGTGCAAGAGTTTCAGGGCATGTCTTTCAGTGCATGAGTTTCAGGGCAGGAGTTTCAGAGCTTAAGATTCAGGGCATGTGTTTCAGGGCAGGAGATTCACGGTTTGAGTTGAGGTCATGAGATTTAGCGCATGAGATTCAGTGCATGAGTTTCAGGGCAGCAGTTTCAGGGTATGAGGTTCAGGACATGAGTTTCAGTGCAGAAGTTTCAGGGCATGAGTTTCAGGGCATGTGATTCAGGACAGGAGTTTGAAGGCATGAGATTCAGGGCATGAGTTTCAGTGCATGAGTTTGAGGGCAGGAGTTTCAGAGCATGAGATTCAGGACATGAGTTTCAAGGCATGAGTTTCAGTACATATGTTTCAGGGCAGGAGAATCAGGGCTTGAGTTTCAGAGAATGACATTCAGGGGATGAGTTTCAGTGCATGAATTTCAGGGCATGAGATTCAGGGCATGAGATTCAGGGCATGAGTTTCAGGACAGGAGATTCAGGGCATGAGTTTCTGGACAGGCGATTCAGGGCATAAGTTTCAGTGCATGAGTTTGAGGCAGGGGTTTCACGGCATGAGATTCAGGGCATGAGTTTCAGGGCAGGAGAATCAGGGCTTGAGTTTCAGAGCATGACATTCAGGGGATGAGTTTCAGTGCATGAATTTCAGGGCATGAGATTCAGTGCATGAGTTTGAGGGCAGGGTTTCACGGCATGAGATTCAGGGCATGATTTTCAGGGCATGAGATTCAGGACATGAGTTTGAGGGCAGGAGTTTCAGGGCATGAGATTCAGGACATGAGTTTCAGGGCATGAGTTTCAGGTCTGTGGTTTCCGGGGTTGAGATTCAGCGCAACAGTTTCAGCGCAGCAGTTTCAGGGCTTGAGATTCAGCGCAGCAGTTTCAGCGCAGCAGTTTCAGGGCTTGAGATTCAGGGCATGATTTCAGGGCAGGAGTTTCGGGGTATGATATTCAGGGCATGAGTTTCAGGGCATGAGAATCAGGGCTTGAGTTTCAGAGCATGACATTCAGGGGATGAGTTTCAGTGCATGAATTTCAGGGCATGAGATTCAGGGCATGAGATTCAGGGCATGAGTTTCAGGACAGGAGATTCAGGGCATGAGTTTCAGTGCATGAGTTTGAGGGCAGGGGTTTCACGGCATGAGATTCAGGGCAAGAGTTTCAGGACAGGAGATTCAGGGCATGAGTTTAAGTGCATGAGTTTGAGGGCAGGAGTTTCACGGTATGAGATTCAGGACATGAGTTTCAGTGGATGAGTTTCAGGTCTGTGGTTTCAGGGCTTGAGATTCAGGGCAGCAGTTTCAGGGCAGGAGTTTCATGGCAGGAGTTTCAGGGAAAGAGATTCAGGGCATGAGATTCAGTACATGAGTTTCAGGGCAGGAGAATCAGGGCTTGAGTTTCAAGCATGACATTCAGGGGATCAGTTTCAGTGCATGAATTTCAGGGCATGAGATTCAGGGCCATAAAATTCAGGGCATGAGTTTCAGGACAAGAGATTCAGGGCATGAGTTTCAGTGCATGAGTTTGAGGGCAGGGTTTCACGGCATGAGATTCAGGATATAATTTTCAGGGCATGAGATTCAGGACATGAGTTTGAGGGCAGGAGTTTCAGGGCATGAGTTTTAGGGAAGGTGTTTCAGTGCAAGAGTTTCAGGGCATGAGATTCAGGGCATGAGTTTCAGGGCAGGAAATTCAGGGCATGAGATTCAGGGCATGAGTTTTAGGGTAGGTGTTTCAGTGCAAGAGTTTCAGGGCATGAGATTCAGGGCATGAGTTTCAGGGCAGGAATTTCAGGGCATGACATTCAGGGCATGTGTTTTAGGGCAGGTGTTTCAGTGCAAGAGTTTCAGGGCATGAGATTCAGGGCATGAGTTTAGAGCAGGAATTTCAGGGCATGACATTCAGGGCATGTGTTTTAGGGCAGGTGTTTCAGTGCAAGAGTTTGAGGGCATGAGATTCAGGGCATGAGTTTCAAGGCAGGAGATTCATGGCAGGAGATTCAGGGCATGAGATTCGGGGCTTGAGTTTCAAGGCAGGTGTTTTAGGGCACGTGTTTCAGTGCAGGGGTTTCAGGGCAGGAGATTCAGAGCAAGAATTTGAGGGCATGAGATTCGGGGCATGAGTTTCAAGGCAGGAGATTCAGGGCAGGAGATTCAGGGCATGAGATTCGGGGCTTGAGTTTCAAGGCAGGTGTTTTAGTGCACGTATTTCAGTGCAAGAGTTTCAGGGCATGTCTTTCAGTGCATGAGTTTCAGGGCAGGGGTTTCAGAGCTTGAGATTCAGGGCATGAGTTTCAGGGCAGGAGATTCACGGTTTGAGTTTGAAGTCATGAGATTTAGCGCATGAAATTCAGTGCATGAGTTTCAGGGCAGAAGTTTCAGGGCATGAGATTCATGGCATGAGTTTCAGGGCATGAGTTTCAGTGAAGGAGTTTCAGGGCATGTAATTCAGGGCATGAGTTTCAGGACAGGTGTTTGAAGGCATGAGATTCAGGGCATGAGTTTCAGTGCATGAGTTTGAGGGCAGGAGTTTCAGGGCAGGAGTTTCATGGCAGGAGTTTCAGGCCAAGAGATTCAGGGCATGAGTTTCAGGGCATGAGTTTCATGGCAGGAGTTTCAGTGTATGAGATTCAGGGCGTGAGTTTCAGGGCAGGAGAATCAGGGCTTGAGTTTCAGAGCATGACATTCAGGGGATGAGTTTCAGTGCATGAATTTCAGGGCATGAGATTCAGGGCATGAGTTTCAGGACAGGAGATTCAGGGCATGAGTTTCAGTGCATGAGTTTGAGGGCAGGGGTTTCACGGCATGAGATTCAGGGCATGAGTTTCAGGGCATGAGATTCAGGGCATGAGTTTGAGGGCAGGAGTTTCAGGGCATGAGATTCGGGGCTTGAGTTTCAAGGCAGGTGTTTTAGGGCACGTATTTCAGTGCAGGAGTTTCAGGGCAGGAGATTCAGAGCATGAGTTTCAGTGCATGAGTTTGAGGGCAGGAGTTTCACGGCATGAGATTCAGGGCATGAGTTTCAGGGCATGGGTTTCAATCTCTGGTTTCAGGGCTTGAGATTCAGGGCAGCAGATTCAGGGCAGGAGATTCAGGGCAGGAGATTCAGGGCAGGTGTTTCAGTGCAAGAGTTTCAGTGCAAGAGTTTCAGGGCATGTCTTTCAGTGCATGAGTTTCAGGGCAGGGGTTTCAGAGCTTGAGATTCAGGGCATGAGTTTCAGGGCAGGAGATTAACGGTTTGAGTTTGAGGTCATGAGATTTAGCGCATGAGATTCAGTGCATGAGGTTCAGGGCAGAAGTTTCAGGGCATGAGATTCATGGCATGAGTTTCAGGGCATGAGTTTCAGTGAAGGAGTTTCAGGGCATGTAATTCAGGACATGAGTTTCAGGATATGAGATTCTGGACATGAGTTTCAGGGCATGAGAATCAGTACAGGAGATTCAGGGCATGAGTTTCAGTGCATGTGTTTGACGGCAGGGTTTCACGGCATGAGATTCAGGGCATGATTTTCAGGGCATGAGATTCAGGAGATGAGTTTGAGGGCAGGAGTTTCAGGGCATGAGATTCAGGACATGAGTTTCAGGGCATGAGTTTCAGGTCTGTGGTTTCCGGGCTTGAGATTCAGCGCAGCAGTTTCAGCGCCGCAGTTTCAGGGCTTGAGATTCAGGGCATGAGTTTCAGGGCAGGTGATTCAGGGCAGGAGTTTCGGGGTATGATATTCAGGGCATGAGTTTCAGGGCATGAGAATCAGGGCTTGAGTTTCAGAGCATGACATTCAGGGGATGAGTTTCAGTGCATGAATTTCAGGGCATGAGATTCAGGGCATGAAATTCAGGGCATGAGTTTCAGGACAGGAGATTCAGGGCATGAGTTTCAGTGCATGAGTTTGAGGGCAGGGGTTTCACGGCATGAGATTCAGGGCAAGAGTTTCAGGACAGGAGATTCAGCGCATGAGTTTAAGTGCATGTGTTTGAGGGCAGGAGTTTCACGGCATGAGATTCAGGGCATGAGTTTCAGGGCATGAGATTCAGGACATGAGTTTCATGTCTGTGGTTTCAGGGCTTGAGATTCAGGGCAGCAGTTTCAGGGCAGGAGTTTCATGGCAGGAGTTTCAGGGCAAGAGATTCAGGGCATGAGTTTCAGGGCATGAGTCTCAGGGCAGGAGTTTCAGTGTATGAGATTCAGGGCGTGAGTTTCAGGGCAGGAGAATCAGGGCTTGAGTTTCAGAGCATGACATTCAGGGGATGAGTTTCAGTGCATGAATTTCAGGGCATGAGATTCAGGGCATGAGTTTCAGGACAGGAGATTCAGAGCATGAGTTTCAGTGCATGAGTTTGAGGGCAGGGGTTTCACGGCATGAGATTCACGGCATGAGTTTCAGGGCATGAGATTCAAGGCATGGGTTTGAGGGCAGGAGTTTCAGGGCATGAGATTCAGGACAGGAGTTTCAGGGCATGAGTTTCAGGTCTGTGGTTTCCGGGCTTGAGATTCAGCGCAGCAGTTTCAGAGCAGCAGTTTCAGGGCATGAGATTCAGGGCATGAGTTTCTGGGCAGGTGATTCAGGGTAGGAGTTTCAGGGTATGACATTCAGGGCATGAGTTTCAGGGCAGGAGAATCAGGGCATGAGATTCAGGGCAAGAGTTTCATGACAGGAGTTTCAGTGCAGGACCTTCAGGGCATGAGATTCAGGGCATGAGTTTCAGGGCAGGAAATTCAGGGCATGAGATTCAGGGCATGAGTTTCAGGACGGGAGATTCATGGCAGGAGTTTCAGGACATGAGTTTCAGGGCATGGGTTTCAATCTCTGGTTTCAGGGCTTGAGATTCAGGGCAGCAGTTTCAGGGCAGGAGATTCAGGGCAGGAGATTCAGGGCAGGTGTTTCAGTGCAAGAGTTTCAGTGCAAGAGTTTCAGGGCATGTCTTTCAGTGCATGAGTTTCAGGGCAGGAGTTTCAGAGCTTAAGATTCAGGGCATGTGTTTCAGGGCAGGAGATTCACGGTTTGAGTTTGAGGTCATGAGATTTAGCGCATGAGATTCAGTGCATGAGTTTCAGGGCAGCAGTTTCAGGGTATGAGGTTCAGGACATGAGTTTCAGTGCAGAAGTTTCAGGGCATGAGTTTCAGGGCATGTGATTCAGGACAGGAGTTTGAAGGCATGAGATTCAGGGCATGAGTTTCAGTGCATGAGTTTGAGGGCAGGAGTTTCAGAGCATGAGATTCAGGACATGAGTTTCAAGGCATGAGTTTCAGTACATATGTTTCAGGGCAGGAGAATCAGGGCTTGAGTTTCAGAGAATGACATTCAGGGGATGAGTTTCAGTGCATGAATTTCAGGGCATGAGATTCAGGGCATGAGATTCAGGGCATGAGTTTCAGGACAGGAGATTCAGGGCATGAGTTTCTGGACAGGCGATTCAGGGCATAAGTTTCAGTGCATGCGTTTGAGGCAGGGGTTTCACGGCATGAGATTCAGGGCATGAGTTTCAGGGCATGAGATTCAGGGCATGAGTTTGAGGGCAGGAGTTTCAGAGCATGAGATTCAGGACATGAGTTTCAGGGCATGAGTTTCAGGTCTGTGGTTTCCGGGCTTGAGATTCAGCGCAGCAGTTTCAGAGCAGCAGTTTCAGGGCATGAGATTCAGGGCATGAGCTTCAGGGCAGGTGATTCAGGGTAGGAGTTTCAGGGTATGACATTCAGGGCATGAGTTTCAGTGCAGGAGTTTGAGGGCAGGAGTTTCAAGGCATGAGATTCAGGGCATGAGTTTCAGGGCAGGAGATTAAGGACATGAGTTTCAGGGCATGAGTTTCAGGTCTGTGGTTTCAGTGCTTGAGATTCAGGGCAGCAGTTTCAGGGCATGAGTTTCAGGGCAGGAGATTCAGGGCAGGAGATTCAGGGCATGAGTTTCGGGGCTTGAGTTTCAAGGCAGGTGTTTTAGGGCACGTGTTTCAGTGCAGGAGTTTCAGGGAATGAGATTCAGGACATGAGCTTCAGTGCAGTAGTTTCAGGCATGAGATTCAGGGCATGAGATTCAGGGCATGTGATTCAGGACAGGAGTTTGAAGGCATGAGATTCAGGGCATGAGTTTCAGTGCATGGGTGTCAGGGCAGGAGTTTCAGGGCATGAGATTCAGGACATGAGTTTCAGGGCATGAGATTCAGTACATGAGTTTCTGGGCATGAGTTTCAGGTCTGCGGTTTCCGGGCTTGAGATTCAGCGCAGCAGTTTCAGAGCAGCAGTTTCAGGGCATGAGATTCAGGGCAGGAGTTTCAGGGCAGGAGAATCTGGGCTTGAGTTTCAGAGCATGGCATTCAGGGGATGATTTTCAGTGCATGAATGTCAGGGCATGAGATTCAGGGCATGAGATTCAGTGCATGAGTTTCAGGACAGGAGATTCAGGGCATGAGTTTCAGTGCATGAGTTTGAGGGCAGGAGTTTCACGGCATGAGATTCAGGGCATGAGTTTCATGGCATGAGATTCACGACATGAGTTTCAGGGCATGGGTTTCAGGTCTGTGGTTTCAGGGCTTGAGATTCAGGGCAGCAGTTTCAGGGCTGGAGATTCAGGGCAGGAGATTCTGGGCAGGTGTTTCAGTGCAAGAGCTTCAGTGCAAGAGTTTCAGGGCATGTCTTTCAGTGCATGAGTTTCAGGGCAGGAGTTTCAGAGCATGAGATTAAGGGCATGAGTTTCAGGGCAGGAGATTCACGGCTTGAGTTTAAGGTCATGAAATTTAGCGCATGAGATTCAGGGCATGAGTTTCAGGGCAGGAGAATCAGGGCATGAGTTTCAGGGCATGAGATTCAGGGCATGAGTTTCAGGACATGAGTTTCAGGGCAGGAGTTTGACGGCATGTAATTCAGGGCGTGTGTTTCAGGATATGAGATTCATGGCATGAGTTTCAGTGCAGGAGCTTCAGGGCATGAGATTCAGGGCATGAATTTCAGGGCATGAGATTCAGGACAGGAGTTTCAAGGCATGAGATTCAGGGCATGAGTTTCAGTGCATGAGTTTCAGTGTATGAGTTTGAGGGCTGGTGCTTCAGGGCATGAGATTCAGGGCATGAGTTTCAGGGCATGAGATTCAGGACAGGAATTTCAGGGCATGTGATTCAGGGCATGAGTTTCTGGGCAGATGATTCAGGGCAGGAGTTTTAGGGCATGTGAACAGGATTTGAGTTTCAGTGCATGAGTTTCAGGATAGGAGTTTCAGGGTATGAGATTTAGGGCATGAGTTTCAGGGCAGGAGATTCAGAGTTTGAGTTTCAGGGCATGATATTCAGGGCATGAGTTTCAGGGCATGAGTTTCAGGACATGAGTTTCAGGATATGAGATTCATGGCATGATATTCAGGGCAGCAGTTTCAGGGCATGAGATTGAGGACATGAGTTTAAGTGCAGTAGTTTCAGGGATGACATTCAGGGCATGAGTTTCAGGGCATGAGATTCAGGACATGAGTTTCAGGGCATGAGATTCAGTACATGAGTTTCAAGGCATGAGTTTCAGGTCTGTGGTTTCCGGGCTTGAGATTCAGCGCAGCAGTTTCAGAGCAGCAGTTTCAGGGCATGAGATTCAGGGCATGAGTTTCAGCGCATGAGTTTCAGGGCAGGAGAATCAGGGCTTGAGTTTCAGAGCATGAGATTCATGGCATGATATTCAGTGCATGAATTTCAGTGCATGAGATTCAGGGCGTGAGATTCAAGGCAGGAGTTTCACGGCATGAGATTCAGGGCATGAGTTTCAGGGCATGAGATTCAGGTCATGAGTTTCAGGGCATGAGTTTCAGGTCTGTGGTTTCAGGGCTTGAGATTCAGGGCAGCAGTTTCAGGGCAGGAGTTTCATGGCAGGAGTTTCAGGGCATGAGATTCAGGGCAAGAGTTTCATGGCAGGAGTTTCAGGGCATGAGATTCAGGGCATGAGTTTCAGGGCAGGAATTTCAGGGCATGAGATTCAGGGCATGAGTTTTAGGGTAGGTGTTTCAGTGCAAGAGTTTCAGGGCATGAGATTCAGGGCATGAGTTTCAGGGCAGGAATTTCAGGGCATGAGATTCAGGGCATGAGTTTTAGGGTAGGTGTTTCAGTGCAAGATTTTGAGGGCATGAGATTCAGGGCATGAGTTTCAAGGCAGGAGATTCAGGGCAGGAGATTCAGGGCATGAGATTCGGGGCTTGAGTTTCAAGGCAGGTGTTTTAGGGCACGTGTTTCAGTGCAGGGGTTTCAGGGCAGGAGATTCAGAGCAAGAGTTTGAGGGCATGAGATTCAGGGCATGAGTTTGAAGGCAGGAGATTCAGGGCATGAGATTCGGGGCTTGAGTTTCAAGGCAGGTGTTTTAGGGCACGTATTTCAGTGGACGAGTTTCAGGGCAGGAGATTCAGAGCATGAGTTTCAGTGCATGAGTTTGAGGGCAGGAGTTTCACGGCATGAGATTCAGGGCATGAGTTTCAGGGCATGGGTTTCAATCTCTGGTTTCAGGGCTTGAGATTCAGGGCAGCAGTTTCAGGGCAGGAGATTCAGGGCAGGAGATTCAGGGCAGGTGTTTCAGTGCAAGAGTTTCAGGGCATGTCTTTCAGTGCATGAGTTTAAGGGCAGGGCTTTCAGAGCTTGAGATTCAGGGCATGAGTTTCAGGGCAGGAGATTCACGGTTTGAGTTTAAGGTCATGAGATTTAGCGCATGAGATTCAGTGAATGAATTTCAGGGCAGAAGTTACAGGGCATGAGATTCATGGCATGAGTTTCAGGGCATGAGTTTCAGGATATGAGATTCATGGCATGATATTCAGGGCAGCAGTTTCAGGGTATGAGGTTCAGGACATGAGTTTCAGTGCAGTAGTTTCAGGGCATGAGTTTCAGGGCATGTGATTCAGGACAGGAGTTTGAAGGCATGAGATTCAGGGCATGAGTTTCAGTGCATGAGATTGAGGGCAGGAGTTTCAGGGCATGAGATTCAGGACATGAGTTTCAGGGCATGAGATTCAGTGCATGAGTTTCAGGGCAGGAGAATCAGGGCTTGAGTTTCAGAGCATGACATTCAGGGGATGAGTTTCAGTGAATCAATTTCAGGGCATGAGATTCGGGGCATGAGTTTCAGAACAGGAGATTCAGGGCATGAGTTTCAGTGCATGAGTTTGAGGGCAGGGTTTCACGGCATTAGATTCAGGGCATAATTTTCAGGGCATGAGATTCAGGACATGAGTTTGAGGGCAGGAGTTTCAGGGCATGAGTTTCAGGTCTGTGGTTTCCGGGCTTGAGATTCAGCGCAGCAGTTTCAGCGCAGCAGTTTCATGGCTTGAGATTCAGGGCATGAGTTTCTGGGCATGAGATTCAGGACATGAGTTTCAGGGGATGAGTTTCAGGTCTGTGGTTTCAGGGCTTGTGATTCAGGGCAGCAGTTTCAGGGCAGGAGTTTCATGGCAGGAGTTTCATGGCAAGAGATTCAGGGCATGAGTTTCAGGGCATGAGTTTCAGGGCAGGAGTTTCAGTGTATGAGATTCAGGGCGTGAGTTTCAGGGCAGGAGAATCAGGGCTTGAGTTTCAGAGCATGACATTCAGGGGATGAGTTTCAGTGCATGAATTTCAGGGCATGAGATTCAGGGCATGAGTTTCAGGACAGGAGATTCAGGGCATGAGTTTCAGTGCATGAGTTTGAG
Organism: Mobula birostris; assembly: GCF_030028105.1. Lineage (NCBI taxonomy): Eukaryota > Metazoa > Chordata > Chondrichthyes > Myliobatiformes > Myliobatidae > Mobula > Mobula birostris. The sequence goes on along the minus strand of NW_027274237.1, from coordinate 53,242 downwards.
GGCAGGGGTTTCACGGCATGAGATTCAGGGCATGAGTTTCAGGGCATGAGATTCAGGGCATGAGTTTGAGGGCAGGAGTTTCAGGGCATGAGATTAAGGACATGAGTTTCAGGGCATGAGTTTCAGGTCTGTGGTTTCCGGGCTTGAGATTCAGCGCAGCAGTTTCAGAGCAGCAGTTTCAGGGCATGAGATTCAGGGCATGAGTTTCAGGGCAGGTGATTCAGGGTAGGAGTTTCAGGGTATGACCTTCAGGTCATGAGTTTCAGGGCAGGAGAATCAGGGCTTGAGTTTCAGTGCAGGAGTTTGAGGGCAGGGGTTTCAAGGCATGAGATTCAGTGCAAGAGTTCAGGACAGGAGATTCAGGGCATGAGTTTCAGTGCATGAGTTTGAGGGCAGGAGTTTCACGGCATGAGATTCAGGGCATGAGTTTCAGGGCATGAGATTCAGGACATGAGTTTCAGGGCATGAGTTTCAGGACAGGAGATTCAGGGCATGAGATTCAGGGTATGAGTTTCAGGATATGAGATTCATGGCATGATATTCAGTGCAGCAGTTTCAGTGTATGAGGTTCAGGACATGAGTTTCAGTGCAGTAGTTTCAGTGCATGAGTTTGAGGGCAGGAGTTTCAGGGCAGGAGATTCTGGACATGAGTTTCAGGGCATGAGATTCAGTACATGAGTTTCAGGGCAGGAGAATCAGGGCTTGAGTTTCAGAGCATGACATTCAGGGGATGAGTTTCAGTGCATGAATTTCAGGGCATGAGATTCAGGGCATGAGATTCAGGGCATGAGTTTCAGGACAGGAGATTCAGGGCATGAGTTTCAGTGCATGAGTTTGAGGGCAGGGTTTCACGGCATGAGATTCAGGGCATGATTTTCAGGGCATGAGATTCAGGACATGAGTTTGAGGGCAGGAGTTTCAGGGCATGAGATTCAGGACATGAGTTTCAGGGCATGAGTTTCAGATCTGTGGTTTCCGGGCTTGAGATTCAGCGGAGCAGTTTCAGCGCAGCAGTTTCAGCGCAGCAGTTTCAGGGCTTGAGATTCAGGGCATGAGTTTCAGGGCAGGTGATTCAGGGCAGGAGTTTCGGGGTATGATATTCAGGGCATGAGAATCAGGGCTTGAGTTTCAGAGCATGACATTCAGGGGATGAGTTTCAGTGCATGAATTTCAGGGCATGAGATTCAGGGCATGAGTTTCAGGACAGGAGATTCAGGGCATGAGTTTCAGTGCATGAGTTTGAGGGCAGGGGTTTCACGGCATGCGATTCAGGGCAAGAGTTTCAGGACAGGAGATTCAGGGCATGAGTTTAAGTGCATGAGTTTGAGGGCAGGAGTTTCACGGCATGAGATTCAGGGCATGAGTTTCAGGGCATGAGATTCAGGACATGAGTTTCAGGGGATGAGTTTCAGGTCTGTGGTTTCAGGGCTTGAGATTCAGGGCAGCAGTTTCAGGGCAGGAGTTTCATGGCAGGAGTTTCAGGGCAAGAGATTCAGGGCATGAGATTCAGTACATGAGTTTCAGGGCAGGAGAATCAGGGCTTGAGTTTCAGAGCATGACATTCAGGGGATGAGTTTCGGTGCATGAATTTCAGGGCATGAGATTCAGGGCATGAGATTCAGGTCATGAGTTTCAGGGCAGGAGATTCAGGGCATGAGTTTCAGTGCATGAGTTTGAGGGCAGGGTTTCACGGCATGAGATTCAGGGCATAATTTTCAGGGCATGAGATTCAGGGCATGAGTTTGAGGGCAGGAGTTTCAGGGCATGAGTTTCAGGACATGAGTTTCAGGGCATGAGTTTCAGGTCTGTGGTTTCCGGGCTTGAGATTCAGCGCAGCAGTTTCAGAGCAGCAGTTTCAGGGCATGAGATTCAGGGCATGAGTTTCAGGGCAGGTGATTCAGGGTAGGAGTTTCAGGGTATGACCTTCAGGGCATGAGTTTCAGGGCAGGAGAATCAGGGCTTGAGTTTCTGTGCAGGAGTTTGAGGGCAGGGGTTTCAAGGCATGAGATTCAGTGCAAGAGTTTCAGGACAGGAGATTCAGGGCATGAGTTTCAGTGCATGAGTTTGAGGGCAGGAGTTTCACGGCATGAGATTCAGGGCATGAGTTTCAGGGCATGAGATTCAGGACATGAGTTTCAGGGCATGAGTTTCAGGTCTGTGGTTTCAGGGCTTGAGATTCAGGGCAGCAGTTTCAGGGCAGGAGTTTCATGGCAGGAGTTTCAGGGCATGAGATTCAGGGCATGAGTTTCAGGGCAGGAATTTCAGGGCATGAGATTCAGGGCATGAGTTTTAGGGTAGGTGTTTCAGTGCAAGAGTTTCAGGGCATGAGATTCAGGGCATGAGTTTCAGGGCAGGAATTTCAGGGCATGATATTCAGGGCATGAGTTTTAGGGTAGGTGTTTCAGTGCAAGAGTTTGAGGGCATGAGATTCAGGGCATGAGTTTCAAGGCAGGAGATTCAGGGCAGGAGATTCAGGGCATGAGATTCGGGGCTTGAGTTTCAAGGCAGGTGTTTTAGGGCACGTGTTTCAGTGCAGGGGTTTCAGGGCAGGAGATTCACAGCAAGAGTTTGAGGGCATGAGATTCAGGGCATGAGTTTCAAGGCAGGAGATTCAGGGCATGAGATTCGGGGCTTGAGTTTCAAGGCAGGTGTTTTAGGGCACGTATTTCAGTGCAGGAGTTTCAGGGCAGGAGATTCAGAGCATGAGTTTCAGTGCATGAGTTTGAGGGCAGGAGTTTCACGGCATGAGATTCAGGGCATGAGTTTCAGGGCATGGGTTTCAATCTCTGGTTTCAGGGCTTGAGATTCAGGGCAGCAGTTTCAGGGCAGGAGATTCAGGGCAGGAGATTCAGGGCAGGTGTTTCAGTGCAAGAGTTTCAGGGCATGTCTTTCAGTGCATGAGTTTAAGGGCAGGGGTTTCAGAGCTTGAGATTCAGGGCATGAGTTTCTGGGCAGGAGATTCACGGTTTGAGTTTAAGGTCATGAGATTTAGCGCATGAGATTCAGTGAATGAATTTCAGGGCAGAAGTTACAGGGCATGAGATTCATGGCATGAGTTTCAGGGCATGAGTTTCAGTGAAGGATTTTCATGGCATGTAATTCAGGGCATGAGTTTCAGGATATGAGATTCATGGCATGATATTCAGGACAGCAGTTTCAGGGTATGAGGTTCAGGACATGAGTTTCAGTGCAGTAGTTTCAGGGCATGAGTTTCAGGGCATGTGATTCAGGACAGGAGTTTGAAGGCATGAGATTCAGGGCATGAGTTTCAGTGCATGAGATTGAGGGCAGGAGTTTCAGGGCATGAGATTCAGGACATGAGTTTCAGGGCATGAGATTCAATGCATGAGTTTCAGGGCAGGAGAATCAGGGCTTGAGTTTCAGAGCATGACATTCAGGGGATGAGTTTCAGTGCATGAATTTCAGGGCATGAGATTCAGGGCATGAGTTTCAGGACAGGAGATTCAGGGCATGAGTTTCAGAGCATGAGTTTGAGGGCAGGGGTTTCACGGCATGAGATTCAGGGCATGAGTTTCAGGGCATGAGATTCAGGGCATGAGTTTGAGGGCAGGAGTTTCAGGGCATGAGATTCAGGACATGAGTTTCAGGGAATGAGTTTCAGGTCTGTGGTTTCCGGGCTTGAGATTCAGCGCAGCAGTTTCAGAGCAGCAGTTTCAGGGCATGAGATTCAGGGCATGAGTTTCAGGGCAGGTGATTCAGGGTAGGAGTTTCAGGGTATGACCTTCAGGTCATGAGTTTCAGGGCAGGAGAATCAGGGCTTGAGTTTCAGTGCAGGAGTTTGAGGGCAGGGGTTTCAAGGCATGAGATTCAGTGCAAGAGTTTCAGGACAGGAGATTCAGGGCATGAGTTTCAGTGCATGAGTTTGAGTGCAGGAGTTTCACGGCATGAGATTCAGGGCATGAGTTTCAGGGCATGAGATTCAGGACATGAGTTTCAGGGCATGAGTTTCAGGACAGGAGATTCAGGGCATGAGTTTCAGTGCAGGAGTTTGAGGGCAGGGGTTTCAAGGCATGAGATTCAGTGCAAGAGTTTCAGGACAGGAGATTCAGGGCATGAGTTTGAGTGCATGAGTTTGAGGGCAGGAGTTTCACGGCATGAGATTCAGGGCATGCGTTTCAGGGCATGAGATTCAGGACATGAGTTTCAGGGCATGAGTTTCAGGACAGGAGATTCAGGGCATGAGTTTCAGTGCATGAGTTTGAGGGCAGGGGTTTCACGGCATGAGATTCAGGGCATGAGTTTCAGGATATGAGATTCATGGCATGATATTCAGTGCAGCAGTTTCAGGGTATGAGGTTCAGGACATGAGTTTCAGTGCAGTAGTTTCTGGGCATGAGATTCAGGGCATGAGTTTCAGTGCATGAGTTTGAGGGCAGGAGTTTCAGGGCAGGAGATTCTGGACATGAGTTTCAGGGCATGAGATTCAGTACATGAGTTTCAGGGCAGGAGAATCAGGGCTTGAGTTTCAGAGCATGACATTCAGGGGATGAGTTTCAGTGCATGAATTTCAGGGCATGAGATTCAGGGCATGAGATTCAGGGCATGAGTTTCAGGACAGGAGATTCAGGGCATGAGTTTCAGTGCATGAGTTTGAGGGCAGGGTTTCACGGCATGAGATTCAGGGCATGATTTTCAGGGCATGAGATTCAGGACATGAGCTTGAGGGCAGGAGTTTCAGGGCATGAGATTCAGGACATGAGTTTCAGGGCATGAGTTTCAGATCTGTGGTTTCCGGGCTTGAGATTCAGCGCAGCAGTTTCAGCGCAGCAGTTTCAGCGCAGCAGTTTCAGGGCTTGAGATTCAGGGCATGAGTTTCAGGGCAGGTGATTCAGGGCAGGAGTTTCGGGGTATGATATTCAGGGCATGAGAATCAGGGCTTGAGTTTCAGAGCATGACATTCAGGGGATGAGTTTCAGTGCATGAATTTCAGGGCATGAGATTCAGGGCATGAGTTTCAGGACAGGAGATTCAGGGCATGAGTTTCAGTGCATGAGTTTGAGGGCAGGGGTTTCACGGCATGCGATTCAGGGCAAGAGTTTCAGGACAGGAGATTCAGGGCATGAGTTTAAGTGCATGAGTTTGAGGGCAGGAGTTTCACGGCATGAGATTCAGGGCATGAGTTTCAGGGCACGAGATTCAGGACATGAGTTTCAGGGGATGAGTTTCAGGTCTGTGGTTTCAGGGCTTGAGATTCAGGGCAGCAGTTTCAGGGCAGGAGTTTCATGGCAGGAGTTTCAGGGCAAGAGATTCAGGGCATGAGATTCATTACATGAGTTTCAGGGCAGGAGAATCCGGGCTTGAGTTTCAGAGCATGACATTCAGGGGATGAGTTTCAGTGCATGAATTTCAGGGCATGAGATTCAGGGCATGAGATTCAGGGCATGAGTTTCTGGGCAGGAGATTCAGGGCATGAGTTTCAGTGCATGAGTTTGAGGGCAGGGTTTCACGGCATGAGATTCAGGGCATAATTTTCAGGGCATGAGATTCAGGGCATGAGTTTGAGGGCAGGGGTTTCAGGGCATGAGTTTCAGATCTGTGGTTTCCGGGCTTGAGATTCAGCGGAGCAGTTTCAGCGCAGCAGTTTCAGCGCAGCAGTTTCAGGGCTTGAGATTCAGGGCATGAGTTTCAGGGCAGGTGATTCAGGGCAGGAGTTTCGGGGTATGATATTCAGGGCATGAGAATCAGGGCTTGAGTTTCAGAGCATGACATTCAGGGGATGAGTTTCAGTGCATGAATTTCAGGGCATGAGATTCAGGGCATGAGTTTCAGGACAGGAGATTCAGGGCATGAGTTTCAGTGCATGAGTTTGAGGGCAGGGGTTTCACGGCATGCGATTCAGGGCAAGAGTTTCAGGACAGGAGATTCAGGGCAGCAGTTTCAGGGCAGGAGTTTCATGGCAGGAGTTTCAGGGCAAGAGATTCAGGGCATGAGATTCAGTACATGAGTTTCAGGGCAGGAGAATCAGGGCTTGAGTTTCAGAGCATGACATTCAGGGGATGAGTTTCGGTGCATGAATTTCAGGGCATGAGATTCAGGGCATGAGATTCAGGGCATGAGTTTCAGGGCAGGAGATTCAGGGCATGAGTTTCAGTGCATGAGTTTGAGGGCAGGGTTTCACGGCATGAGATTCAGGGCATAATTTTCAGGGCATGAGATTCAGGAGATGAGTTTGAGGGCAGGAGTTTCAGGGCATGAGATTCAGGACATGAGTTTCAGGGCATGAGTTTCAGGTCTGTGGTTTCCGGGCTTGAGATTCAGCGCAGCAGTTTCAGCGCCGCAGTTTCAGGGCTTGAGATTCAGGGCATGAGTTTCAGGGCAGGTGATTCAGGGCAGGAGTTTCGGGGTATGATATTCAGGGCATGAGTTTCAGGGCATGAGAATCAGGGCTTGAGTTTCAGAGCATGACATTCAGGGGATGAGTTTCAGTGCATGAATTTCAGGGCATGAGATTCAGGGCATGAAATTCAGGGCATGAGTTTCAGGACAGGAGATTCAGGGCATGAGTTTCAGTGCATGAGTTTGAGGGCAGGGGTTTCACGGCATGAGATTCAGGGCAAGAGTTTCAGGACAGGAGATTCAGGGCATGAGTTTAAGTGCATGTGTTTGAGGGCAGGAGTTTCACGGCATGAGATTCAGGGCATGAGTTTCAGGGCATGAGATTCAGGACATGAGTTTCAGGTCTGTGGTTTCAGGGCTTGAGATTCAGGGCAGCAGTTTCAGGGCAGGAGTTTCATGGCAGGAGTTTCAGGGCAAGAGATTCAGGGCATGAGTTTCAGGGCATGAGTCTCAGGGCAGGAGTTTCAGTGTATGAGATTCAGGGCGTGAGTTTCAGGGCAGGAGAATCAGGGCTTGAGTTTCAGAGCATGACATTCAGGGGATGAGTTTCAGTGCATGAATTTCAGGGCATGAGATTCAGGGCATGAGTTTCAGGACAGGAGATTCAGAGCATGAGTTTCAGTGCATGAGTTTGAGGGCAGGGGTTTCACGGCATGAGATTCACGGCATGAGTTTCAGGGCATGAGATTCAAGGCATGGGTTTGAGGGCAGGAGTTTCAGGGCATGAGATTCAGGACAGGAGTTTCAGGGCATGAGTTTCAGGTCTGTGGTTTCCGGGCTTGAGATTCAGCGCAGCAGTTTCAGAGCAGCAGTTTCAGGGCATGAGATTCAGGGCATGAGTTTCAGGGCAGGTGATTCAGGGTAGGAGTTTCAGGGTATGACATTCAGGGCATGAGTTTCAGGGCAGGAGAATCAGGGCATGAGATTCAGGGCAAGAGTTTCATGACAGGAGTTTCAGTGCAGGACTTTCAGGGCATGAGATTCAGGGCATGAGTTTCAGGGCATGAGATTCAGGACATGAGTTTCAGGGGATGAGTTTCAGGTCTGTGGTTTCAGGGCTTGAGATTCAGGGCAGCAGTTTCAGGGCAGGAGTTTCATGGCAGGAGTTTCAGGGCAAGAGATTCAGGGCATGAGATTCAGTACATGAGTTTCAGGGCAGGAGAATCAGGGCTTGAGTTTCAGAGCATGACATTCAGGGGATGAGTTTCGGTGCATGAATTTCAGGGCATGAGATTCAGGGCATGAGATTCAGGGCATGAGTTTCAGGGCAGGAGATTCAGGGCATGAGTTTCAGTGCATGAGTTTGAGGGCAGGGTTTCACGGCATGAGATTCAGGGCATAATTTTCAGGGCATGAGATTCAGGAGATGAGTTTGAGGGCAGGAGTTTCAGGGCATGAGATTCAGGACATGAGTTTCAGGGCATGAGTTTCAGGTCTGTGGTTTCCGGGCTTGAGATTCAGCGCAGCAGTTTCAGCGCCGCAGTTTCAGGGCTTGAGATTCAGGGCATGAGTTTCAGGGCAGGTGATTCAGGGCAGGAGTTTCGGGGTATGATATTCAGGGCATGAGTTTCAGGGCATGAGAATCAGGGCTTGAGTTTCAGAGCATGACATTCAGGGGATGAGTTTCAGTGCATGAATTTCAGGGCATGAGATTCAGGGCATGAAATTCAGGGCATGAGTTTCAGGACAGGAGATTCAGGGCATGAGTTTCAGTGCATGAGTTTGAGGGCAGGGGTTTCACGGCATGAGATTCAGGGCAAGAGTTTCAGGACAGGAGATTCAGGGCATGAGTTTAAGTGCATGTGTTTGAGGGCAGGAGTTTCACGGCATGAGATTCAGGGCATGAGTTTCAGGGCATGAGATTCAGGACATGAGTTTCAGGTCTGTGGTTTCAGGGCTTGAGATTCAGGGCAGCAGTTTCAGGGCAGGAGTTTCATGGCAGGAGTTTCAGGGCAAGAGATTCAGGGCATGAGTTTCAGGGCGTGAGTCTCAGGGCAGGAGTTTCAGTGTATGGAATTCAGGGCGTGAGTTTCAGGGCAGGAGAATCAGGGCTTGAGTTTCAGAGCATGACATTCAGGGGATGAGTTTCAGTGCATGAATTTCAGGGCATGAGATTCAGGGCATGAGTTTCAGGACAGGAGATTCAGAGCATGAGTTTCAGTGCATGAGTTTGAGGGCAGGGGTTTCACGGCATGAGATTCACGGCATGAGTTTCAGGGCATGAGATTCAAGGCATGGGTTTGAGGGCAGGAGTTTCAGGGCATGAGATTCTGGACAGGAGTTTCAGGGCATGAGTTTCAGGTCTGTGGTTTCCGGGCTTGAGATTCAGCGCAGCAGTTTCAGAGCAGCAGTTTCAGGGCATGAGATTCAGGGCATGAGTTTCAGGGCAGGTGATTCAGGGTAGGAGTTTCAGGGTATGACATTCAGGGCATGAGTTTCAGGGCAGGAGAATCAGGGCATGAGATTCAGGGCAAGAGTTTCATGACAGGAGTTTCAGTGCAGGACTTTCAGGGCATGAGATTCAGGGCATGAGTTTCAGGGCAGGAAATTCAGGGCATGAGATTCAGGGCATGAGATTCAGGGCATGAGTTTCAGGACGGGAGATTCAGGGCATGAGTTTCAGTGCAGGAGTTTGAGGGCAGGGGTTTCAAGGCATGAGATTCAGTGCAAGAGTTTCAGGACAGGAGATTCAGGGCATGAGTTTCAGTGCATGAGTTTGAGGGCAGGAGTTTCACGGCATGAGATTCAGGGCATGAGTTTCAGGGCATGAGATTCAGGACATGAGTTTCAGGGCATGAGTTTCAGGTCTGTGGTTTCAGGGCTTGAGATTCAGGGCAGCAGTTTCAGGGCGGTAGTTTCATGGCAGGAGTTTCAGGGCATGAGATTCAGGGCAAGAGTTTCATGACAGGAGTTTCAGTGCAGGACTTTCAGGGCATGAGATTCAGGGCATGAGTTTCAGGGCCGGAAATTCAGGGCATGAGATTCAGGGCATGAGTTTTAGGGTAGGTGTTTCAGTGCAAGAGTTTCAGGGCATGAGATTCAGGGCATGAGTTTCAGGGCAGGAATTTCAGGGCATGACATTCAGGGCATGTGTTTTAGGGCTGGTGTTTCGGTGCAAGAGTTTGAGGGCATGAGATTCAGGGCATGAGTTTCAAGGCAGGAGATTCAGGGCAGGAGATGCAGGGCATGAGATTCGGGGCTTGAGTTTCAAGGCAGGTGTTTTAGGGCACGTGTTTCAGTGCAGGGGTTTCAAGGCAGGAGATTCAGAGCAAGAGTTTGAGGGCATGAGATTCAGGGCATGAGTTTCAAGGCAGATGATTCAGGGCAGGAGATTCAGGGCATGAGATTCGGGGCTTGAGTTTCAAGGCAGGTGTATTAGGGCACGTATTTCAGTGCAGGAGTTTCAGGGCAGGAGATTCAGAGCATGAGTTTCAGTGCATGAGTTTGAGGGCAGGAGTTTCACGGCATGAGATTCAGGACATGAGTTTCAGGGCATGGGTTTCAATCTCTGGTTTCAGGGCTTGAGATTCAGGGCAGCAGTTTCAGGGCAGGAGATTCAGGGCAGGAGATTCAGGGCAGGTGTTTCAGTGCAAGAGTTTCAGTGCAAGAGTTTCAGGGCATGTCTTTCAGTGCATGAGTTTCAGGGCAGGAGTTTCAGAGCTTAAGATTCAGGGCATGTGTTTCAGGGCAGGAGATTCACGGTTTGAGTTTGAGGTCATGAGATTTAGCGCATGAGATTCAGTGCATGAGTTTCAGGGCAGCAGTTTCAGGGTATGAGGTTCAGGACATGAGTTTCAGTGCAGAAGTTTCAGGGCATGAGTTTCAGGGCATGTGATTCAGGACAGGAGTTTGAAGGCATGAGATTCAGGGCATGAGTTTCAGTGCATGAGTTTGAGGGCAGGAGTTTCAGAGCATGAGATTCAGGACATGAGTTTCAAGGCATGAGTTTCAGTACATATGTTTCAGGGCAGGAGAATCAGGGCTTGAGTTTCAGAGAATGACATTCAGGGGATGAGTTTCAGTGCATGAATTTCAGGGCATGAGATTCAGGGCATGAGATTCAGGGCATGAGTTTCAGGACAGGAGATTCAGGGCATGAGTTTCTGGACAGGCGATTCAGGGCATAAGTTTCAGTGCATGAGTTTGAGGCAGGGGTTTCACGGCATGAGATTCAGGGCATGAGTTTCAGGGCATGAGATTCAGGGCATGAGTTTGAGGGCAGGAGTTTCAGAGCATGAGATTCAGGACATGAGTTTCAGGGCATGAGTTTCAGGTCTGTGGTTTCCGGGCTTGAGATTCAGCGCAGCAGTTTCAGAGCAGCAGTTTCAGGGCATGAGATTCAGGGCATGAGCTTCAGGGCAGGTGATTCAGGGTAGGAGTTTCAGGGTATGACATTCAGGGCATGAGTTTCAGTGCAGGAGTTTGAGGGCAGGAGTTTCAAGGCATGAGATTCAGGGCATGAGTTTCAGGGCAGGAGATTAAGGACATGAGTTTCAGGGCATGAGTTTCAGGTCTGTGGTTTCAGTGCTTGAGATTCAGGGCAGCAGTTTCAGGGCATGAGTTTCAGGGCAGGAGATTCAGGGCAGGAGATTCAGGGCATGAGTTTCGGGGCTTGAGTTTCAAGGCAGGTGTTTTAGGGCACGTGTTTCAGTGCAGGAGTTTCAGGGAATGAGATTCAGGACATGAGCTTCAGTGCAGTAGTTTCAGGCATGAGATTCAGGGCATGAGATTCAGGGCATGTGATTCAGGACAGGAGTTTGAAGGCATGAGATTCAGGGCATGAGTTTCAGTGCATGGGTTTCAGGGCAGGAGTTTCAGGGCATGAGATTCAGGACATGAGTTTCAGGGCATGAGATTCAGTACATGAGTTTCTGGGCATGAGTTTCAGGTCTGCGGTTTCCGGTCTTGAGATTCAGCGCAGCAGTTTCAGAGCAGCAGTTTCAGGGCATGAGATTCAGGGCAGGAGTTTCAGGGCAGGAGAATCTGGGCTTGAGTTTCAGAGCATGGCATTCAGGGGATGATTTTCAGTGCATGAATGTCAGGGCATGAGATTCAGGGCATGAGATTCAGTGCATGAGTTTCAGGACAGGAGATTCAGGGCATGAGTTTCAGTGCATGAGTTTGAGGGCAGGAGTTTCACGGCATGAGATTCAGGGCATGAGTTTCATGGCATGAGATTCACGACATGAGTTTCAGGGCATGGGTTTCAGGTCTGTGGTTTCAGGGCTTGAGATTCAGGGCAGCAGTTTCAGGGCTGGAGATTCAGGGCAGGAGATTCTGGGCAGGTGTTTCAGTGCAAGAGCTTCAGTGCAAGAGTTTCAGGGCATGTCTTTCAGTGCATGAGTTTCAGGGCAGGAGTTTCAGAGCATGAGATTAAGGGCATGAGTTTCAGGGCAGGAGATTCACGGCTTGAGTTTAAGGTCATGAAATTTAGCGCATGAGATTCAGGGCATGAGTTTCAGGGCAGGAGAATCAGGGCATGAGTTTCAGGGCATGAGATTCAGGGCATGAGTTTCAGGACATGAGTTTCAGGGCAGGAGTTTGACGGCATGTAATTCAGGGCGTGTGTTTCAGGATATGAGATTCATGGCATGAGTTTCAGTGCAGGAGCTTCAGGGCATGAGATTCAGGGCATGAATTTCAGGGCATGAGATTCAGGACAGGAGTTTCAAGGCATGAGATTCAGGGCATGAGTTTCAGTGCATGAGTTTCAGTGTATGAGTTTGAGGGCTGGTGCTTCAGGGCATGAGATTCAGGGCATGAGTTTCAGGGCATGAGATTCAGGACAGGAATTTCAGGGCATGTGATTCAGGGCATGAGTTTCTGGGCAGATGATTCAGGGCAGGAGTTTTAGGGCATGTGAACAGGATTTGAGTTTCAGTGCATGAGTTTCAGGATAGGAGTTTCAGGGTATGAGATTTAGGGCATGAGTTTCAGGGCAGGAGATTCAGGGTTTGAGTTTCAGGGCATGATATTCAGGGCATGAGTTTCAGGGCATGAGTTTCAGGACATGAGTTTCAGGATATGAGATTCATGGCATGATATTCAGGGCAGCAGTTTCAGGGCATGAGATTGAGGACATGAGTTTAAGTGCAGTAGTTTCAGGGATGAGATTCAGGGCATGAGTTTCAGGGCATGAGATTCAGGACATGAGTTTCAGGGCATGAGATTCAGTACATGAGTTTCAAGGCATGAGTTTCAGGTCTGTGGTTTCCGGGCTTGAGATTCAGCGCAGCAGTTTCAGAGCAGCAGTTTCAGGGCATGAGATTCAGGGCATGAGTTTCAGCGCATGAGTTTCAGGGCAGGAGAATCAGGGCTTGAGTTTCAGAGCATGAGATTCATGGCATGATATTCAGTGCATGAATTTCAGTGCATGAGATTCAGGGCATGAGATTCAGGGCATGAGTTTCAGGGCAGGAGTTTCATGGCAGGAGTTTCAGGGCAAGAGATTCAGGGCATGAGATTCAGTACATGAGTTTCAGGGCAGGAGAATCAGGGCTTGAGTTTCAGAGCATGACATTCAGGGGATGAGTTTCGGTGCATGAATTTCAGGGCATGAGATTCAGGGCATGAGATTCAGGGCATGAGTTTCAGGGCAGGAGATTCAGGGCATGAGTTTCAGTGCATGAGTTTGAGGGCAGGGTTTCACGGCATGAGATTCAGGGCATAATTTTCAGGGCATGAGATTCAGGAGATGAGTTTGAGGGCAGGAGTTTCAGGGCATGAGATTCAGGACATGAGTTTCAGGGCATGAGTTTCAGGTCTGTGGTTTCCGGGCTTGAGATTCAGCGCAGCAGTTTCAGCGCCGCAGTTTCAGGGCTTGAGATTCAGGGCATGAGTTTCAGGGCAGGTGATTCAGGGCAGGAGTTTCGGGGTATGATATTCAGGGCATGAGTTTCAGGGCATGAGAATCAGGGCTTGAGTTTCAGAGCATGACATTCAGGGGATGAGTTTCAGTGCATGAATTTCAGGGCATGAGATTCAGGGCATGAAATTCAGGGCATGAGTTTCAGGACAGGAGATTCAGGGCATGAGTTTCAGTGCATGAGTTTGAGGGCAGGGGTTTCACGGCATGAGATTCAGGGCAAGAGTTTCAGGACAGGAGATTCAGGGCATGAGTTTAAGTGCATGTGTTTGAGGGCAGGAGTTTCACGGCATGAGATTCAGGGCATGAGTTTCAGGGCATGAGATTCAGGACATGAGTTTCAGGTCTGTGGTTTCAGGGCTTGAGATTCAGGGCAGCAGTTTCAGGGCAGGAGTTTCATGGCAGGAGTTTCAGGGCAAGAGATTCAGGGCATGAGTTTCAGGGCATGAGTCTCAGGGCAGGAGTTTCAGTGTATGAGATTCAGGGCGTGAGTTTCAGGGCAGGAGAATCAGGGCTTGAGTTTCAGAGCATGACATTCAGGGGATGAGTTTCAGTGCATGAATTTCAGGGCATGAGATTCAGGGCATGAGTTTCAGGACAGGAGATTCAGAGCATGAGTTTCAGTGCATGAGTTTGAGGGCAGGGGTTTCACGGCATGAGATTCACGGCATGAGTTTCAGGGCATGAGATTCAAGGCATGGGTTTGAGGGCAGGAGTTTCAGGGCATGAGATTCAGGACAGGAGTTTCAGGGCATGAGTTTCAGGTCTGTGGTTTCCGGGCTTGAGATTCAGCGCAGCAGTTTCAGAGCAGCAGTTTCAGGGCATGAGATTCAGGGCATGAGTTTCAGGGCAGGTGATTCAGGGTAGGAGTTTCAGGGTATGACATTCAGGGCATGAGTTTCAGGGCAGGAGAATCAGGGCATGAGATTCAGGGCAAGAGTTTCATGACAGGAGTTTCAGTGCAGGACTTTCAGGGCATGAGATTCAGGGCATGAGTTTCAGGGCAGGAAATTCAGGGCATGAGATTCAGGGCATGAGATTCAGGGCATGAGTTTCAGGACGGGAGATTCAGGGCATGAGTTTCAGTGCAGGAGTTTGAGGGCAGGGGTTTCAAGGCATGAGATTCAGTGCAAGAGTTTCAGGACAGGAGATTCAGGGCAGGAGTTTCACGGCATGAGATTCAGGGCATGAGTTTCAGGGCATGAGATTCAGGACATGAGTTTCAGGGCATGAGTTTCAGGTCTGTGGTTTCAGGGTTTGAGATTCAGGGCAGCAGTTTCAGGGCGGTAGTTTCATGGCAGGAGTTTCAGGGCATGAGATTCAGGGCAAGAGTTTCATGACAGGAGTTTCAGTGCAGGACTTTCAGGGCATGAGATTCAGGGCATGAGTTTCAGGGCCGGAAATTCAGGGCATGAGATTCAGGGCATGAGTTTTAGGGTAGGTGTTTCAGTGCAAGAGTTTCAGGGCATGAGATTCAGGGCATGAGTTTCAGGGCAGGAATTTCAGGGCATGACATTCAGGGCATGTGTTTTAGGGCTGGTGTTTCGGTGCAAGAGTTTGAGGGCATGAGATTCAGGGCATGAGTTTCAAGGCAGGAGATTCAGGGCAGGAGATGCAGGGCATGAGATTCGGGGCTTGAGTTTCAAGGCAGGTGTTTTAGGGCACGTGTTTCAGTGCAGGGGTTTCAAGGCAGGAGATTCAGAGCAAGAGTTTGAGGGCATGAGATTCAGGGCATGAGTTTCAAGGCAGATGATTCAGGGCAGGAGATTCAGGGCATGAGATTCGGGGCTTGAGTTTCAAGGCAGGTGTATTAGGGCACGTATTTCAGTGCAGGAGTTTCAGGGCAGGAGATTCAGAGCATGAGTTTCAGTGCATGAGTTTGAGGGCAGGAGTTTCACGGCATGAGATTCAGGACATGAGTTTCAGGGCATGGGTTTCAATCTCTGGTTTCAGGGCTTGAGATTCAGGGCAGCAGTTTCAGGGCAGGAGATTCAGGGCAGGAGATTCAGGGCAGGTGTTTCAGTGCAAGAGTTTCAGTGCAAGAGTTTCAGGGCATGTCTTTCAGTGCATGAGTTTCAGGGCAGGAGTTTCAGAGCTTAAGATTCAGGGCATGTGTTTCAGGGCAGGAGATTCACGGTTTGAGTTTGAGGTCATGAGATTTAGCGCATGAGATTCAGTGCATGAGTTTCAGGGCAGCAGTTTCAGGGTATGAGGTTCAGGACATGAGTTTCAGTGCAGAAGTTTCAGGGCATGAGTTTCAGGGCATGTGATTCAGGACAGGAGTTTGAAGGCATGAGATTCAGGGCATGAGTTTCAGTGCATGAGTTTGAGGGCAGGAGTTTCAGAGCATGAGATTCAGGACATGAGTTTCAAGGCATGAGTTTCAGTACATATGTTTCAGGGCAGGAGAATCAGGGCTTGAGTTTCAGAGAATGACATTCAGGGGATGAGTTTCAGTGCATGAATTTCAGGGCATGAGATTCAGGGCATGAGATTCAGGGCATGAGTTTCAGGACAGGAGATTCAGGGCATGAGTTTCTGGACAGGCGATTCAGGGCATAAGTTTCAGTGCATGAGTTTGAGGCAGGGGTTTCACGGCATGAGATTCAGGGCATGAGTTTCAGGGCATGAGATTCAGGGCATGAGTTTGAGGGCAGGAGTTTCAGAGCATGAGATTCAGGACATGAGTTTCAGGGCATGAGTTTCAGGTCTGTGGTTTCCGGGCTTGAGATTCAGCGCAGCAGTTTCAGAGCAGCAGTTTCAGGGCATGAGATTCAGGGCATGAGCTTCAGGGCAGGTGATTCAGGGTAGGAGTTTCAGGGTATGACATTCAGGGCATGAGTTTCAGTGCAGGAGTTTGAGGGCAGGAGTTTCAAGGCATGAGATTCAGGGCATGAGTTTCAGGGCAGGAGATTAAGGACATGAGTTTCAGGGCATGAGTTTCAGGTCTGTGGTTTCAGTGCTTGAGATTCAGGGCAGCAGTTTCAGGGCATGAGTTTCAGGGCAGGAGATTCAGGGCAGGAGATTCAGGGCATGAGTTTCGGGGCTTGAGTTTCAAGGCAGGTGTTTTAGGGCACGTGTTTCAGTGCAGGAGTTTCAGGGAATGAGATTCAGGACATGAGCTTCAGTGCAGTAGTTTCAGGCATGAGATTCAGGGCATGAGATTCAGGGCATGTGATTCAGGACAGGAGTTTGAAGGCATGAGATTCAGGGCATGAGTTTCAGTGCATGGGTTTCAGGGCAGGAGTTTCAGGGCATGAGATTCAGGACATGAGTTTCAGGGCATGAGATTCAGTACATGAGTTTCTGGGCATGAGTTTCAGGTCTGCGGTTTCCGGGCTTGAGATTCAGCGCAGCAGTTTCAGAGCAGCAGTTTCAGGGCATGAGATTCAGGGCAGGAGTTTCAGGGCAGGAGAATCTGGGCTTGAGTTTCAGAGCATGGCATTCAGGGGATGATTTTCAGTGCATGAATGTCAGGGCATGAGATTCAGGGCATGAGATTCAGTGCATGAGTTTCAGGACAGGAGATTCAGGGCATGAGTTTCAGTGCATGAGTTTGAGGGCAGGAGTTTCACGGCATGAGATCCAGGGCATGAGTTTCATGGCATGAGATTCACGACATGAGTTTCAGGGCATGGGTTTCAGGTCTGTGGTTTCAGGGCTTAAGATTCAGGGCAGCAGTTTCAGGGCTGGAGATTCAGGGCAGGAGATTCTGGGCAGGTGTTTCAGTGCAAGAGCTTCAGTGCAAGAGTTTCAGGGCATGTCTTTCAGTGCATGAGTTTCAGGGCAGGAGTTTCAGAGCATGAGATTAAGGGCATGAGTTTCAGGGCAGGAGATTCACGGCTTGAGTTTAAGGTCATGAAATTTAGCGCATGAGATTCAGGGCATGAGTTTCAGGGCAGGAGAATCAGGGCATGAGTTTCAGGGCATGAGATTCAGGGCATGAGTTTCAGGACATGAGTTTCAGGGCAGGAGTTTGACGGCATGTAATTCAGGGCGTGTGTTTCAGGATATGAGATTCATGGCATGAGTTTCAGTGCAGGAGCTTCAGGGCATGAGATTCAGGGCATGAATTTCAGGGCATGAGATTCAGGACAGGAGTTTCAAGGCATGAGATTCAGGGCATGAGTTTCAGTGCATGAGTTTCAGTGTATGAGTTTGAGGGCTGGTGCTTCAGGGCATGAGATTCAGGGCATGAGTTTCAGGGCATGAGATTCAGGACAGGAATTTCAGGGCATGTGATTCAGGGCATGAGTTTCTGGGCAGATGATTCAGGGCAGGAGTTTTAGGGCATGTGAACAGGATTTGAGTTTCAGTGCATGAGTTTCAGGATAGGAGTTTCAGGGTATGAGATTTAGGGCATGAGTTTCAGGGCAGGAGATTCAGGGTTTGAGTTTCAGGGCATGATATTCAGGGCATGAGTTTCAGGGCATGAGTTTCAGGACATGAGTTTCAGGATATGAGATTCATGGCATGATATTCAGGGCAGCAGTTTCAGGGCATGAGATTGAGGACATGAGTTTAAGTGCAGTAGTTTCAGGGATGAGATTCAGGGCATGAGTTTCAGGGCATGAGATTCAGGACATGAGTTTCAGGGCATGAGATTCAGTACATGAGTTTCAAGGCATGAGTTTCAGGTCTGTGGTTTCCGGGCTTGAGATTCAGCGCAGCAGTTTCAGAGCAGCAGTTTCAGGGCATGAGATTCAGGGCATGAGTTTCAGCGCATGAGTTTCAGGGCAGGAGAATCAGGGCTTGAGTTTCAGAGCATGAGATTCATGGCATGATATTCAGTGCATGAATTTCAGTGCATGAGATTCAGGGCATGAGATTCAGGGCATGAGTTTCAGGGCAGGAGTTTCATGGCAGGAGTTTCAGGGCAAGAGATTCAGGGCATGAGATTCAGTACATGAGTTTCAGGGCAGGAGAATCAGGGCTTGAGTTTCAGAGCATGACATTCAGGGGATGAGTTTCGGTGCATGAATTTCAGGGCATGAGATTCAGGGCATGAGATTCAGGGCATGAGTTTCAGGGCAGGAGATTCAGGGCATGAGTTTCAGTGCATGAGTTTGAGGGCAGGGTTTCACGGCATGAGATTCAGGGCATAATTTTCAGGGCATGAGATTCAGGAGATGAGTTTGAGGGCAGGAGTTTCAGGGCATGAGATTCAGGACATGAGTTTCAGGGCATGAGTTTCAGGTCTGTGGTTTCCGGGCTTGAGATTCAGCGCAGCAGTTTCAGCGCCGCAGTTTCAGGGCTTGAGATTCAGGGCATGAGTTTCAGGGCAGGTGATTCAGGGCAGGAGTTTCGGGGTATGATATTCAGGGCATGAGTTTCAGGGCATGAGAATCAGGGCTTGAGTTTCAGAGCATGACATTCAGGGGATGAGTTTCAGTGCATGAATTTCAGGGCATGAGATTCAGGGCATGAAATTCAGGGCATGAGTTTCAGGACAGGAGATTCAGGGCATGAGTTTCAGTGCATGAGTTTGAGGGCAGGGGTTTCACGGCATGAGATTCAGGGCAAGAGTTTCAGGACAGGAGATTCAGGGCATGAGTTTAAGTGCATGTGTTTGAGGGCAGGAGTTTCACGGCATGAGATTCAGGGCATGAGTTTCAGGGCATGAGATTCAGGACATGAGTTTCAGGTCTGTGGTTTCAGGGCTTGAGATTCAGGGCAGCAGTTTCAGGGCAGGAGTTTCATGGCAGGAGTTTCAGGGCAAGAGATTCAGGGCATGAGTTTCAGGGCATGAGTCTCAGGGCAGGAGTTTCAGTGTATGAGATTCAGGGCGTGAGTTTCAGGGCAGGAGAATCAGGGCTTGAGTTTCAGAGCATGACATTCAGGGGATGAGTTTCAGTGCATGAATTTCAGGGCATGAGATTCAGGGCATGAGTTTCAGGACAGGAGATTCAGAGCATGAGTTTCAGTGCATGAGTTTGAGGGCAGGGGTTTCACGGCATGAGATTCACGGCATGAGTTTCAGGGCATGAGATTCAAGGCATGGGTTTGAGGGCAGGAGTTTCAGGGCATGAGATTCAGGACAGGAGTTTCAGGGCATGAGTTTCAGGTCTGTGGTTTCCGGGCTTGAGATTCAGCGCAGCAGTTTCAGAGCAGCAGTTTCAGTGCATGAGATTCAGGGCATGAGTTTCAGGGCAGGTGATTCAGGGTAGGAGTTTCAGGGTATGACATTCAGGGCATGAGTTTCAGGGCAGGAGAATCAGGGCATGAGATTCAGGGCAAGAGTTTCATGACAGGAGTTTCAGTGCAGGACTTTCAGGGCATGAGATTCAGGGCATGAGTTTCAGGGCAGGAAATTCAGGGCATGAGATTCAGGGCATGAGATTCAGGGCATGAGTTTCAGGACGGGAGATTCAGGGCATGAGTTTCAGTGCAGGAGTTTGAGGGCAGGGGTTTCAAGGCATGAGATTCAGTGCAAGAGTTTCAGGACAGGAGATTCAGGGCATGAGTTTCAGTGCATGAGTTTGAGGGCAGGAGTTTCACGGCATGAGATTCAGGGCATGAGTTTCAGGGCATGAGATTCAGGACATGAGTTTCAGGGCATGAGTTTCAGGTCTGTGGTTTCAGGGCTTGAGATTCAGGGCAGCAGTTTCAGGGCGGTAGTTTCATGGCAGGAGTTTCAGGGCATGAGATTCAGGGCAAGAGTTTCATGACAGGAGTTTCAGTGCAGGACTTTCAGGGCATGAGATTCAGGGCATGAGTTTCAGGGCCGGAAATTCAGGGCATGAGATTCAGGGCATGAGTTTTAGGGTAGGTGTTTCAGTGCAAGAGTTTCAGGGCATGAGATTCAGGGCATGAGTTTCAGGGCAGGAATTTCAGGGCATGACATTCAGGGCATGTGTTTTAGGGCTGGTGTTTCGGTGCAAGAGTTTGAGGGCATGAGATTCAGGGCATGAGTTTCAAGGCAGGAGATTCAGGGCAGGAGATGCAGGGCATGAGATTCGGGGCTTGAGTTTCAAGGCAGGTGTTTTAGGGCACGTGTTTCAGTGCAGGGGTTTCAAGGCAGGAGATTCAGAGCAAGAGTTTGAGGGCATGAGATTCAGGGCATGAGTTTCAAGGCAGATGATTCAGGGCAGGAGATTCAGGGCATGAGATTCGGGGCTTGAGTTTCAAGGCAGGTGTATTAGGGCACGTATTTCAGTGCAGGAGTTTCAGGGCAGGAGATTCAGAGCATGAGTTTCAGTGCATGAGTTTGAGGGCAGGAGTTTCACGGCATGAGATTCAGGACATGAGTTTCAGGGCATGGGTTTCAATCTCTGGTTTCAGGGCTTGAGATTCAGGGCAGCAGTTTCAGGGCAGGAGATTCAGGGCAGGAGATTCAGGGCAGGTGTTTCAGTGCAAGAGTTTCAGTGCAAGAGTTTCAGGGCATGTCTTTCAGTGCATGAGTTTCAGGGCAGGAGTTTCAGAGCTTAAGATTCAGGGCATGTGTTTCAGGGCAGGAGATTCACGGTTTGAGTTTGAGGTCATGAGATTTAGCGCATGAGATTCAGTGCATGAGTTTCAGGGCAGCAGTTTCAGGGTATGAGGTTCAGGACATGAGTTTCAGTGCAGAAGTTTCAGGGCATGAGTTTCAGGGCATGTGATTCAGGACAGGAGTTTGAAGGCATGAGATTCAGGGCATGAGTTTCAGTGCATGAGTTTGAGGGCAGGAGTTTCAGAGCATGAGATTCAGGACATGAGTTTCAAGGCATGAGTTTCAGTACATATGTTTCAGGGCAGGAGAATCAGGGCTTGAGTTTCAGAGAATGACATTCAGGGGATGAGTTTCAGTGCATGAATTTCAGGGCATGAGATTCAGGGCATGAGATTCAGGGCATGAGTTTCAGGACAGGAGATTCAGGGCATGAGTTTCTGGACAGGCGATTCAGGGCATAAGTTTCAGTGCATGAGTTTGAGGCAGGGGTTTCACGGCATGAGATTCAGGGCATGAGTTTCAGGGCATGAGATTCAGGGCATGAGTTTCAGAGCATGACATTCAGGGGATGAGTTTCAGTGCATGAATTTCAGGGCATGAGATTCAGGGCATGAAATTCAGGGCATGAGTTTCAGGACAGGAGATTCAGGGCATGAGTTTCAGTGCATGAGTTTGAGGGCAGGGGTTTCACGGCATGAGATTCAGGGCAAGAGTTTCAGGACAGGAGATTCAGGGCATGAGTTTAAGTGCATGTGTTTGAGGGCAGGAGTTTCACGGCATGAGATTCAGGGCATGAGTTTCAGGGCATGAGATTCAGGACATGAGTTTCAGGTCTGTGGTTTCAGGGCTTGAGATTCAGGGCAGCAGTTTCAGGGCAGGAGTTTCATGGCAGGAGTTTCAGGGCAAGAGATTCAGGGCATGAGTTTCAGGGCATGAGTCTCAGGGCAGGAGTTTCAGTGTATGAGATTCAGGGCGTGAGTTTCAGGGCAGGAGAATCAGGGCTTGAGTTTCAGAGCATGACATTCAGGGGATGAGTTTCAGTGCATGAATTTCAGGGCATGAGATTCAGGGCATGAGTTTCAGGACAGGAGATTCAGAGCATGAGTTTCAGTGCATGAGTTTGAGGGCAGGGGTTTCACGGCATGAGATTCACGGCATGAGTTTCAGGGCATGAGATTCAAGGCATGGGTTTGAGGGCAGGAGTTTCAGGGCATGAGATTCAGGACAGGAGTTTCAGGGCATGAGTTTCAGGTCTGTGGTTTCCGGGCTTGAGATTCAGCGCAGCAGTTTCAGAGCAGCAGTTTCAGGGCATGAGATTCAGGGCATGAGTTTCAGGGCAGGTGATTCAGGGTAGGAGTTTCAGGGTATGACATTCAGGGCATGAGTTTCAGGGCAGGAGAATCAGGGCATGAGATTCAGGGCAAGAGTTTCATGACAGGAGTTTCAGTGCAGGACTTTCAGGGCATGAGATTCAGGGCATGAGTTTCAGGGCAGGAAATTCAGGGCATGAGATTCAGGGCATGAGATTCAGGGCATGAGTTTCAGGACGGGAGATTCAGGGCATGAGTTTCAGTGCAGGAGTTTGAGGGCAGGGGTTTCAAGGCATGAGATTCAGTGCAAGAGTTTCAGGACAGGAGATTCAGGGCATGAGTTTCAGTGCATGAGTTTGAGGGCAGGAGTTTCACGGCATGAGATTCAGGGCATGAGTTTCAGGGCATGAGATTCAGGACATGAGTTTCAGGGCATGAGTTTCAGGTCTGTGGTTTCAGGGCTTGAGATTCAGGGCAGCAGTTTCAGGGCGGTAGTTTCATGGCAGGAGTTTCAGGGCATGAGATTCAGGGCAAGAGTTTCATGACAGGAGTTTCAGTGCAGGACTTTCAGGGCATGAGATTCAGGGCATGAGTTTCAGGGCCGGAAATTCAGGGCATGAGATTCAGGGCATGAGTTTTAGGGTAGGTGTTTCAGTGCAAGAGTTTCAGGGCATGAGATTCAGGGCATGAGTTTCAGGGCAGGAATTTCAGGGCATGACATTCAGGGCATGTGTTTTAGGGCTGGTGTTTCGGTGCAAGAGTTTGAGGGCATGAGATTCAGGGCATGAGTTTCAAGGCAGGAGATTCAGGGCAGGAGATGCAGGGCATGAGATTCGGGGCTTGAGTTTCAAGGCAGGTGTTTTAGGGCACGTGTTTCAGTGCAGGGGTTTCAAGGCAGGAGATTCAGAGCAAGAGTTTGAGGGCATGAGATTCAGGGCATGAGTTTCAAGGCAGATGATTCAGGGCAGGAGATTCAGGGCATGAGATTCGGGGCTTGAGTTTCAAGGCAGGTGTATTAGGGCACGTATTTCAGTGCAGGAGTTTCAGGGCAGGAGATTCAGAGCATGAGTTTCAGTGCATGAGTTTGAGGGCAGGAGTTTCACGGCATGAGATTCAGGACATGAGTTTCAGGGCATGGGTTTCAATCTCTGGTTTCAGGGCTTGAGATTCAGGGCAGCAGTTTCAGGGCAGGAGATTCAGGGCAGGAGATTCAGGGCAGGTGTTTCAGTGCAAGAGTTTCAGTGCAAGAGTTTCAGGGCATGTCTTTCAGTGCATGAGTTTCAGGGCAGGAGTTTCAGAGCTTAAGATTCAGGGCATGTGTTTCAGGGCAGGAGATTCACGGTTTGAGTTTGAGGTCATGAGATTTAGCGCATGAGATTCAGTGCATGAGTTTCAGGGCAGCAGTTTCAGGGTATGAGGTTCAGGACATGAGTTTCAGTGCAGAAGTTTCAGGGCATGAGTTTCAGGGCATGTGATTCAGGACAGGAGTTTGAAGGCATGAGATTCAGGGCATGAGTTTCAGTGCATGAGTTTGAGGGCAGGAGTTTCAGAGCATGAGATTCAGGACATGAGTTTCAAGGCATGAGTTTCAGTACATATGTTTCAGGGCAGGAGAATCAGGGCTTGAGTTTCAGAGAATGACATTCAGGGGATGAGTTTCAGTGCATGAATTTCAGGGCATGAGATTCAGGGCATGAGATTCAGGGCATGAGTTTCAGGACAGGAGATTCAGGGCATGAGTTTCTGGACAGGCGATTCAGGGCATAAGTTTCAGTGCATGAGTTTGAGGCAGGGGTTTCACGGCATGAGATTCAGGGCATGAGTTTCAGGGCATGAGATTCAGGGCATGAGTTTGAGGGCAGGAGTTTCAGAGCATGAGATTCAGGACATGAGTTTCAGGGCATGAGTTTCAGGTCTGTGGTTTCCGGGCTTGAGATTCAGCGCAGCAGTTTCAGAGCAGCAGTTTCAGGGCATGAGATTCAGGGCATGAGCTTCAGGGCAGGTGATTCAGGGTAGGAGTTTCAGGGTATGACATTCAGGGCATGAGTTTCAGTGCAGGAGTTTGAGGGCAGGAGTTTCAAGGCATGAGATTCAGGGCATGAGTTTCAGGGCAGGAGATTAAGGACATGAGTTTCAGGGCATGAGTTTCAGGTCTGTGGTTTCAGTGCTTGAGATTCAGGGCAGCAGTTTCAGGGCATGAGTTTCAGGGCAGGAGATTCAGGGCAGGAGATTCAGGGCATGAGTTTCGGGGCTTGAGTTTCAAGGCAGGTGTTTTAGGGCACGTGTTTCAGTGCAGGAGTTTCAGGGAATGAGATTCAGGACATGAGCTTCAGTGCAGTAGTTTCAGGCATGAGATTCAGGGCATGAGATTCAGGGCATGTGATTCAGGACAGGAGTTTGAAGGCATGAGATTCAGGGCATGAGTTTCAGTGCATGGGTTTCAGGGCAGGAGTTTCAGGGCATGAGATTCAGGACATGAGTTTCAGGGCATGAGATTCAGTACATGAGTTTCTGGGCATGAGTTTCAGGTCTGCGGTTTCCGGGCTTGAGATTCAGCGCAGCAGTTTCAGAGCAGCAGTTTCAGGGCATGAGATTCAGGGCAGGAGTTTCAGGGCAGGAGAATCTGGGCTTGAGTTTCAGAGCATGGCATTCAGGGGATGATTTTCAGTGCATGAATGTCAGGGCATGAGATTCAGGGCATGAGATTCAGTGCATGAGTTTCAGGACAGGAGATTCAGGGCATGAGTTTCAGTGCATGAGTTTGAGGGCAGGAGTTTCACGGCATGAGATCCAGGGCATGAGTTTCATGGCATGAGATTCACGACATGAGTTTCAGGGCATGGGTTTCAGGTCTGTGGTTTCAGGGCTTAAGATTCAGGGCAGCAGTTTCAGGGCTGGAGATTCAGGGCAGGAGATTCTGGGCAGGTGTTTCAGTGCAAGAGCTTCAGTGCAAGAGTTTCAGGGCATGTCTTTCAGTGCATGAGTTTCAGGGCAGGAGTTTCAGAGCATGAGATTAAGGGCATGAGTTTCAGGGCAGGAGATTCACGGCTTGAGTTTAAGGTCATGAAATTTAGCGCATGAGATTCAGGGCATGAGTTTCAGGGCAGGAGAATCAGGGCATGAGTTTCAGGGCATGAGATTCAGGGCATGAGTTTCAGGACATGAGTTTCAGGGCAGGAGTTTGACGGCATGTAATTCAGGGCGTGTGTTTCAGGATATGAGATTCATGGCATGAGTTTCAGTGCAGGAGCTTCAGGGCATGAGATTCAGGGCATGAATTTCAGGGCATGAGATTCAGGACAGGAGTTTCAAGGCATGAGATTCAGGGCATGAGTTTCAGTGCATGAGTTTCAGTGTATGAGTTTGAGGGCTGGTGCTTCAGGGCATGAGATTCAGGGCATGAGTTTCAGGGCATGAGATTCAGGACAGGAATTTCAGGGCATGTGATTCAGGGCATGAGTTTCTGGGCAGATGATTCAGGGCAGGAGTTTTAGGGCATGTGAACAGGATTTGAGTTTCAGTGCATGAGTTTCAGGATAGGAGTTTCAGGGTATGAGATTTAGGGCATGAGTTTCAGGGCAGGAGATTCAGGGTTTGAGTTTCAGGGCATGATATTCAGGGCATGAGTTTCAGTGCATGAGTTTCAGTGTATGAGTTTGAGGGCTGGTGCTTCAGGGCATGAGATTCAGGGCATGAGATTCAGGGCATGAGTTTCAGCGCATGAGTTTCAGGGCAGGAGAATCAGGGCTTGAGTTTCAGAGCATGAGATTCATGGCATGATATTCAGTGCATGAATTTCAGTGCATGAGATTCAGGGCGTGAGATTCAAGGCATGAGTTTCAGGACAGGAGATTCAGGGCATGAGTTTCGGTGCATGAGTTTGAGGGCAGGAGTTTCACGGCATGAGATTCAGGGCATGAGTTTCAGGGCATGAGATTCAGGTCATGAGTTTCAGGGCATGAGTTTCAGGTCTGTGTTTTCAGGGCTTGAGATTCAGGGCAGCAGTTTCAGGGCAGGAGTTTCATGGCAGGAGTTTCAGGGCATGAGATTCAGGGCAAGAGTTTCATGGCAGGAGTTTCAGGGCATGAGATTCAGGGCATGAGTTTCAGGGCAGGAATTTCAGGGCATGAGATTCAGGGCATGAGTTTTAGGGTAGGTGTTTCAGTGCAAGAGTTTCAGGGCATGAGATTCAGGGCATGAGTTTCAGGGCAGGAATTTCAGGGCATGAGATTCAGGGCATGAGTTTTAGGGTAGGTGTTTCAGTGCAAGATTTTGAGGGCATGAGATTCAGGGCATGAGTTTCAAGGCAGGAGATTCAGGGCAGGAGATTCAGGGCATGAGATTCGGGGCTTGAGTTTCAAGGCAGGTGTTTTAGGGCACGTGTTTCAGTGCAGGGGTTTCAGGGCAGGAGATTCAGAGCAAGAGTTTGAGGGCATGAGATTCAGGGCATGAGTTTCAAGGCAGGAGATTCAGGGCATGAGATTCGGGGCTTGAGTTTCAAGGCAGGTGTTTTAGGGCACGTATTTCAGTGCACGAGTTTCAGGGCAGGAGATTCAGAGCATGAGTTTCAGTGCATGAGTTTGAGGGCAGGAGTTTCACGGCATGAGATTCAGGGCATGAGTTTCAGGGCATGGGTTTCAATCTCTGGTTTCAGGGCTTGAGATTCAGGGCAGCAGTTTCAGGGCAGGAGATTCAGGGCAGGAGATTCAGGGCAGGTGTTTCAGTGCAAGAGTTTCAGGGCATGTCTTTCAGTGCATGAGTTTAAGGGCAGGGGTTTCAGAGCTTGAGATTCAGGGCATGAGTTTCAGGGCAGGAGATTCACGGTTTGAGTTTAAGGTCATGAGATTTAGCGCATGAGATTCAGTGAATGAATTTCAGGGCAGAAGTTACAGGGCATGAGATTCATGGCATGAGTTTCAGGGCATGAGTTTCAGGATATGAGATTCATGGCATGATATTCAGGGCAGCAGTTTCAGGGTATGAGGTTCAGGACATGAGTTTCAGTGCAGTAGTTTCAGGGCATGAGTTTCAGGGCATGTGATTCAGGACAGGAGTTTGAAGGCATGAGATTCAGGGCATGAGTTTCAGTGCATGAGATTGAGGGCAGGAGTTTCAGGGCATGAGATTCAGGACATGAGTTTCAGGGCATGAGATTCAGTGCATGAGTTTCAGGGCAGGAGAATCAGGGCTTGAGTTTCAGAGCATGACATTCAGGGGATGAGTTTCAGTGAATCAATTTCAGGGCATGAGATTCGGGGCATGAGTTTCAGGACAGGAGATTCAGGGCATGAGTTTCAGTGCATGAGTTTGAGGGCAGGGTTTCACGGCATTAGATTCAGGGCATAATTTTCAGGGCATGAGATTCAGGACATGAGTTTGAGGGCAGGAGTTTCAGGGCATGAGTTTCAGGTCTGTGGTTTCCGGGCTTGAGATTCAGCGCAGCAGTTTCATGGCTTGAGATTCAGGGCATGAGTTTCTGGGCATGAGATTCAGGACATGAGTTTCAGGGGATGAGTTTCAGGTCTGTGGTTTCAGGGCTTGTGATTCAGGGCAGCAGTTTCAGGGCAGGAGTTTCATGGCAGGAGTTTCAGGGCAAGAGATTCAGGGCATGAGTTTCAGGGCATGAGTTTCAGGGCAGGAGTTTCAGTGTATGAGATTCAGGGCTGAGTTTCAGGGCAGGAGAATCAGGGCTTGAGTTTCAGGGCAGGTGATTCAGGGCAGGAGTTTCGGGGTATGATATTCAGGGCATGAGAATCAGGGCTTGAGTTTCAGAGCATGACATTCAGGGGATGAGTTTCAGTGCATGAATTTCAGGGCATGAGATTCAGGGCATGAGTTTCAGGACAGGAGATTCAGGGCATGAGTTTCAGTGCATGAGTTTGAGGGCAGGGGTTTCACGGCATGCGATTCAGGGCAAGAGTTTCAGGACAGGAGATTCAGGGCATGAGTTTAAGTGCATGAGTTTGAGGGCAGGAGTTTCACGGCATGAGATTCAGGGCATGAGTTTCAGGGCATGAGATTCAGGACATGAGTTTCAGGGGATGAGTTTCAGGTCTGTGGTTTCAGGGCTTGAGATTCAGGGCAGCAGTTTCAGGGCATGAGTTTCAGGGTAGGAGAT
Source organism: Mobula birostris (assembly GCF_030028105.1). NCBI lineage: Eukaryota > Metazoa > Chordata > Chondrichthyes > Myliobatiformes > Myliobatidae > Mobula > Mobula birostris. The sequence continues at coordinate 25,163 of NW_027274237.1, read as the reverse complement.
TCAGGGCAGGAGATTCAGGGCAGGTGTTTCAGTGCAAGAGTTTCAGGGCATGTCTTTCAGTGCATGAGTTTAAGGGCAGGGGTTTCAGAGCTTGAGATTCAGGGCATGAGTTTCAGGGCAGGAGATTCACGGTTTGAGTTTAAGGTCATGAGATTTAGCGCATGAGATTCAGTGAATGAATTTCAGGGCAGAAGTTACAGGGCATGAGATTCATGGCATGAGTTTCAGGGCATGAGTTTCAGGATATGAGATTCATGGCATGATATTCAGGGCAGCAGTTTCAGGGTATGAGGTTCAGGACATGAGTTTCAGTGCAGTAGTTTCAGGGCATGAGTTTCAGGGCATGTGATTCAGGACAGGAGTTTGAAGGCATGAGATTCAGGGCATGAGTTTCAGTGCATGAGATTGAGGGCAGGAGTTTCAGGGCATGAGATTCAGGACATGAGTTTCAGGGCATGAGATTCAGTGCATGAGTTTCAGGGCAGGAGAATCAGGGCTTGAGTTTCAGAGCATGACATTCAGGGGATGAGTTTCAGTGAATCAATTTCAGGGCATGAGATTCGGGGCATGAGTTTCAGGACAGGAGATTCAGGGCATGAGTTTCAGTGCATGAGTTTGAGGGCAGGGTTTCACGGCATTAGATTCAGGGCATAATTTTCAGGGCATGAGATTCAGGACATGAGTTTGAGGGCAGGAGTTTCAGGGCATGAGTTTCAGGTCTGTGGTTTCCGGGCTTGAGATTCAGCGCAGCAGTTTCAGCGCAGCAGTTTCATGGCTTGAGATTCAGGGCATGAGTTTCTGGGCATGAGATTCAGGACATGAGTTTCAGGGGATGAGTTTCAGGTCTGTGGTTTCAGGGCTTGTGATTCAGGGCAGCAGTTTCAGGGCAGGAGTTTCATGGCAGGAGTTTCAGGGCAAGAGATTCAGGGCATGAGTTTCAGGGCATGAGTTTCAGGGCAGGAGTTTCAGTGTATGAGATTCAGGGCTGAGTTTCAGGGCAGGAGAATCAGGGCTTGAGTTTCAGGGCAGGTGATTCAGGGCAGGAGTTTCGGGGTATGATATTCAGGGCATGAGAATCAGGGCTTGAGTTTCAGAGCATGACATTCAGGGGATGAGTTTCAGTGCATGAATTTCAGGGCATGAGATTCAGGGCATGAGTTTCAGGACAGGAGATTCAGGGCATGAGTTTCAGTGCATGAGTTTGAGGGCAGGGGTTTCACGGCATGCGATTCAGGGCAAGAGTTTCAGGACAGGAGATTCAGGGCATGAGTTTAAGTGCATGAGTTTGAGGGCAGGAGTTTCACGGCATGAGATTCAGGGCATGAGTTTCAGGGCATGAGATTCAGGACATGAGTTTCAGGGGATGAGTTTCAGGTCTGTGGTTTCAGGGCTTGAGATTCAGGGCAGCAGTTTCAGGGCAGGAGTTTCATGGCAGGAGTTTCAGGGCAAGAGATTCAGGGCATGAGATTCAGTACATGAGTTTCAGGGCAGGAGAATCAGGGCTTGAGTTTCAGAGCATGACATTCAGGGGATGAGTTTCGGTGCATGAATTTCAGGGCATGAGATTCAGGGCATGAGATTCAGGGCATGAGTTTCAGGGCAGGAGATTCAGGGCATGAGTTTCAGTGCATGAGTTTGAGGGCAGGGTTTCACGGCATGAGATTCAGGGCATAATTTTCAGGGCATGAGATTCAGGGCATGAGTTTGAGGGCAGGAGTTTCAGGGCATGAGTTTCAGGACATGAGTTTCAGGGCATGAGTTTCAGGTCTGTGGTTTCCGGGCTTGAGATTCAGCGCAGCAGTTTCAGAGCAGCAGTTTCAGGGCATGAGATTCAGGGCATGAGTTTCAGGGCAGGTGATTCAGGGTAGCAGTTTCAGGGTATGACCTTCAGGGCATGAGTTTCAGGGCAGGAGAATCAGGGCTTGAGTTTCTGTGCAGGAGTTTGAGGGCAGGGGTTTCAAGGCATGAGATTCAGTGCAAGAGTTTCAGGACAGGAGATTCAGGGCATGAGTTTCAGTGCATGAGTTTGAGGGCAGGAGTTTCACGGCATGAGATTCAGGGCATGAGTTTCAGGGCATGAGATTCAGGACATGAGTTTCAGGGCATGAGTTTCAGGTCTGTGGTTTCAGGGCTTGAGATTCAGGGCAGCAGATTCAGGGCAGGAGTTTCATGGCAGGAGTTTCAGGGCATGAGATTCAGGGCATGAGTTTCAGGGCAGGAATTTCAGGGCATGAGATTCAGGGCATGAGTTTTAGGGTAGGTGTTTCAGTGCAAGAGTTTCAGGGCATGAGATTCAGGGCATGAGTTTCAGGGCAGGAATTTCAGGGCATGATATTCAGGGCATGAGTTTTAGGGTAGGTGTTTCAGTGCAAGAGTTTGAGGGCATGAGATTCAGGGCATGAGTTTCAAGGCAGGAGATTCAGGGCAGGAGATTCAGGGCATGAGATTCGGGGCTTGAGTTTCAATGCAGGTGTTTTAGGGCACGTGTTTCAGTGCAGGGGTTTCAGGGCAGGAGATTCACAGCAAGAGTTTGAGGGCATGAGATTCAGGGCATGAGTTTCAAGGCAGGAGATTCAGGGCATGAGATTCGGGGCTTGAGTTTCAAGGCAGGTGTTTTAGGGCACGTATTTCAGTGCAGGAGTTTCAGGGCAGGAGATTCAGAGCATGAGTTTCAGTGCATGAGTTTGAGGGCAGGAGTTTCACGGCATGAGATTCAGGGCATGAGTTTCAGGGCATGGGTTTCAATCTCTGGTTTCAGGGCTTGAGATTCAGGGCAGCAGTTTCAGGGCAGGAGATTCAGGGCAGGAGATTCAGGGCAGGTGTTTCAGTGCAAGAGTTTCAGGGCATGTCTTTCAGTGCATGAGTTTAAGGGCAGGGGTTTCAGAGCTTGAGATTCAGGGCATGAGTTTCTGGGCAGGAGATTCACGGTTTGAGTTTAAGGTCATGAGATTTAGCGCATGAGATTCAGTGAATGAATTTCAGGGCAGAAGTTACAGGGCATGAGATTCATGGCATGAGTTTCAGGGCATGAGTTTCAGTGAAGGATTTTCATGGCATGTAATTCAGGGCATGAGTTTCAGGATATGAGATTCATGGCATGATATTCAGGACAGCAGTTTCAGGGTATGAGGTTCAGGACATGAGTTTCAGTGCAGTAGTTCCAGGGCATGAGTTTCAGGGCATGTGATTCAGGACAGGAGTTTGAAGGCATGAGATTCAGGGCATGAGTTTCAGTGCATGAGATTGAGGGCAGGAGTTTCAGGGCATGAGATTCAGGACATGAGTTTCAGGGCATGAGATTCAATGCATGAGTTTCAGGGCAGGAGAATCAGGGCTTGAGTTTCAGAGCATGACATTCAGGGGATGAGTTTCAGTGCATGAATTTCAGGGCATGAGATTCAGGGCATGAGTTTCAGGACAGGAGATTCAGGGCATGAGTTTCAGAGCATGAGTTTGAGGGCAGGGGTTTCACGGCATGAGATCCAGGGCATGAGTTTCAGGGCATGAGATTCAGGGCATGAGTTTGAGGGCAGGAGTTTCAGGGTATGAGATTCAGGACATGAGTTTCAGGGAATGAGTTTCAGGTCTGTGGTTTCCGGGCTTGAGATTCAGCGCAGCAGTTTCAGAGCAGCAGTTTCAGGGCATGAGATTCAGGGCATGAGTTTCAGGGCAGGTGATTCAGGGTAGGAGTTTCAGGGTATGACCTTCAGGTCATGAGTTTCAGGGCAGGAGAATCAGGGCTTGAGTTTCAGTGCAGGAGTTTGAGGGCAGGGGTTTCAAGGCATGAGATTCAGTGCAAGAGTTTCAGGACAGGAGATTCAGGGCATGAGTTTCAGTGCATGAGTTTGAGTGCAGGATTTTCACGGCATGAGATTCAGGGCATGAGTTTCAGGGCATGAGATTCAGGACATGAGTTTCAGGGCATGAGTTTCAGGACAGGAGATTCAGGGCATGAGTTTCAGTGCAGGAGTTTGAGGGCAGGGGTTTCAAGGTATGAGATTCAGTGCAAGAGTTTCAGGACAGGAGATTCAGGGCATGAGTTTGAGTGCATGAGTTTGAGGGCAGGAGTTTCACGGCATGAGATTCAGGGCATGCGTTTCAGGGCATGAGATTCAGGACATGAGTTTCAGGGCATGAGTTTCAGGACAGGAGATTCAGGGCATGAGTTTCAGTGCATGAGTTTGAGGGCAGGGGTTTCACGGCATGAGATTCAGGGCATGAGTTTCAGGATATAAGATTCATGGCATGATATTCAGTGCAGCAGTTTCAGGGTATGAGGTTCAGGACATGAGTTTCAGTGCAGTAGTTTCAGGGCATGAGATTCAGGGCATGAGTTTCAGTGCATGAGTTTGAGGGCAGGAGTTTCAGGGCAGGAGATTCTGGACATGAGTTTCAGGGCATGAGATTCAGTACATGAGTTTCAGGGCAGGAGAATCAGGGCTTGAGTTTCAGAGCATGACATTCAGGGGATGAGTTTCAGTGCATGAATTTCAGGGCATGAGATTCAGGGCATGAGATTCAGGGCATGAGTTTCAGGACAGGAGATTCAGGGCATGAGTTTCAGTGCATGAGTTTGAGGGCAGGGTTTCACGGCATGAGATTCAGGGCATGATTTTCAGGGCATGAGATTCAGGACATGAGCTTGAGGGCAGGAGTTTCAGGGCATGAGATTCAGGACATGAGTTTTAGGGCATGAGTTTCAGATCTGTGGTTTCCGGGCTTGAGATTCAGCGCAGCAGTTTCAGCGCAGCAGTTTCAGCGCAGCAGTTTCAGGGCTTGAGATTCAGGGCATGAGTTTCAGGGCAGGTGATTCAGGGCAGGAGTTTCGGGGTATGATATTCAGGGCATGAGAATCAGGGCTTGAGTTTCAGAGCATGACATTCAGGGGATGAGTTTCAGTGCATGAATTTCAGGGCATGAGATTCAGGGCATGAGTTTCAGGACAGGAGATTCAGGGCATGAGTTTCAGTGCATGAGTTTGAGGGCAGGGGTTTCACGGCATGCGATTCAGGGCAAGAGTTTCAGGACAGGAGATTCAGGGCATGAGTTTAAGTGCATGAGTTTGAGGGCAGGAGTTTCACGGCATGAGATTCAGGGCATGAGTTTCAGGGCACGAGATTCAGGACATGAGTTTCAGGGGATGAGTTTCAGGTCTGTGGTTTCAGGGCTTGAGATTCAGGGCAGCAGTTTCAGGGCAGGAGTTTCATGGCAGGAGTTTCAGGGCAAGAGATTCAGGGCATGAGATTCATTACATGAGTTTCAGGGCAGGAGAATCCGGGCTTGAGTTTCAGAGCATGACATTCAGGGGATGAGTTTCAGTGCATGAATTTCAGGGCATGAGATTCAGGGCATGAGATTCAGGGCATGAGTTTCTGGGCAGGAGATTCAGGGCATGAGTTTCAGTGCATGAGTTTGAGGGCAGGGTTTCACGGCATGAGATTCAGGGCATAATTTTCAGGGCATGAGATTCAGGGCATGAGTTTGAGGGCAGGGGTTTCAGGGCATGCGTTTCAGGACATGAGTTTCAGGGCATGAGTTTCAGGTCTGTGGTTTCCGGGCTTGAGATTCAGCGCAGCAGTTTCAGAGCAGCAGTTTCAGGGCATGAGATTCAGGGCATGAGTTTCAGGGCAGGTGATTCAGGGTAGGAGTTTCAGGGTATGACCTTCAGGGCATGAGTTTCAGGGCAGGAGAATCAGGGCTTGAGTTTCTGTGCAGGAGTTTGAGGGCAGGGGTTTCAAGGCATGAGATTCAGTGCAAGAGTTTCAGGACAGGAGATTCAGGGCATGAGTTTCAGTGCATGGGTTTGAGGGCAGGAGTTTCACGGCATGAGATTCAGGGCATGAGTTTCAGGGCATGAGATTCAGGACATGAGTTTCAGGGCATGAGTTTCAGGTCTGTGGTTTCAGGGCTTGAGATTCAGGGCAGCAGTTTCAGGGCAGGAGTTTCATGGCAGGAGTTTCAGGGCATGAGATTCAGGGCAAGAGTTTCATGACAGGAGTTTCAGGGCAGGAAATTCAGGGCATGAGGTTCAGGGCATGAGTTTTAGGGTAGGTGTTTCAGTGCAGGAGTTTCAGGGCATGAGATTCAGGGCATGAGTTTCAGGGCAGGAATTTCAGGGCATGACATTCAGGGCATGTGTTTTAGGGCAGGTGTTTCAGTGCAAGAGTTTCAGTGCAAGTTTCAGATCTGTGGTTTCCGGGCTTGAGATTCAGCGCAGCAGTTTCAGCGCAGCAGTTTCAGCGCAGCAGTTTCAGGGCTTGAGATTCAGGGCATGAGTTTCAGGGCAGGTGATTCAGGGCAGGAGTTTCGGGGTATGATATTCAGGGCATGAGAATCAGGGCTTGAGTTTCAGAGCATGACATTCAGGGGATGAGTTTCAGTGCATGAATTTCAGGGCATGAGATTCAGGGCATGAGTTTCAGGACAGGAGATTCAGGGCATGAGTTTCAGTGCATGAGTTTGAGGGCAGGGGTTTCACGGCATGCGATTCAGGGCAAGAGTTTCAGGACAGGAGATTCAGGGCATGAGTTTAAGTGCATGAGTTTGAGGGCAGGAGTTTCACGGCATGAGATTCAGGGCATGAGTTTCAGGGCACGAGATTCAGGACATGAGTTTCAGGGGATGAGTTTCAGGTCTGTGGTTTCAGGGCTTGAGATTCAGGGCAGCAGTTTCAGGGCAGGAGTTTCATGGCAGGAGTTTCAGGGCAAGAGATTCAGGGCATGAGATTCATTACATGAGTTTCAGGGCAGGAGAATCCGGGCTTGAGTTTCAGAGCATGACATTCAGGGGATGAGATTCAGTGCATGAATTTCAGGGCATGAGATTCAGGGCATGAGATTCAGGGCATGAGTTTCTGGGCAGGAGATTCAGGGCATGAGTTTCAGTGCATGAGTTTGAGGGCAGGGTTTCACGGCATGAGATTCAGGGCATAATTTTCAGGGCATGAGATTCAGGGCATGAGTTTGAGGGCAGGGGTTTCAGGGCATGCGTTTCAGGACATGAGTTTCAGGGCATGAGTTTCAGGTCTGTGGTTTCCGGGCTTGAGATTCAGCGCAGCAGTTTCAGAGCAGCAGTTTCAGGGCATGAGATTCAGGGCATGAGTTTCAGGGCAGGTGATTCAGGGTAGGAGTTTCAGGGTATGACCTTCAGGGCATGAGTTTCAGGGCAGGAGAATCAGGGCTTGAGTTTCTGTGCAGGAGTTTGAGGGCAGGGGTTTCAAGGCATGAGATTCAGTGCAAGAGTTTCAGGACAGGAGATTCAGGGCATGAGTTTCAGTGCATGGGTTTGAGGGCAGGAGTTTCACGGCATGAGATTCAGGGCATGAGTTTCAGGGCATGAGATTCAGGACATGAGTTTCAGGGCATGAGTTTCAGGTCTGTGGTTTCAGGGCTTGAGATTCAGGGCAGCAGTTTCAGGGCAGGAGTTTCATGGCAGGAGTTTCAGGGCATGAGATTCAGGGCAAGAGTTTCATGACAGGAGTTTCAGGGCAGGAAATTCAGGGCATGAGGTTCAGGGCATGAGTTTTAGGGTAGGTGTTTCAGTGCAGGAGTTTCAGGGCATGAGATTCAGGGCATGAGTTTCAGGGCAGGAATTTCAGGGCATGACATTCAGGGCATGTGTTTTAGGGCAGGTGTTTCAGTGCAAGAGTTTCAGTGCATGAGATTCAGGGCATGAGTTTAGAGCAGGAATTTCAGGGCATGACATTCAGGGCATGTGTTTTAGGGCAGGTGTTTCAGTGCAAGAGTTTGAGGGCGTGATATTAAGGGCATGAGTTTCAAGGCAGGAGATTCATGGCAGGAGATTCAGGGCATGAGATTCGGGGCTTGAGTTTCAAGGCAGGTGTTTTAGGGCACGTGTTTCAGTGCAGGGGTTTCAGGGCAGGAGATTCAGAGCAAGAGTTTGAGGGCATGAGATTCAGGGCATGAGTTTCAAGGCAGGAGATTCAGGGCAGGAGATTCAGGGCATGAGATTCGGGGCTTGAGTTTCAAGGCAGGTTTTTTAGGGCACGTATTTCAGTGCAGGAGTTTCAGGGCAGGAGATTCAGAGCATGAGTTTCAGTGCATGAGTTTGAGGGCAGGAGTTTCACGGCATGAGATTCAGGGCATGAGTTTCAAGGCATGGGTTTCAATCTCTGGTTTCAGGGCTTGAGATTCAGGGCAGCAGTTTCAGGACAGGAGATTCAGGGCAGGAGATTCAGGGCAGGTGTTTCAGTGCAAGAGTTTCAGGGCATGTCTTTCAGTGCATGAGTTTCAGGGCAGGGATTTCAGGACAGGAGATTCTCGGTTTGAGTTTGAGGTCATGAGATTTAGCGCATGAGATTCAGTGAATGAGTTTCAGGGCAGAAGTTTCAGGGCATGAGATTCAGTACATGAGTTTCAGGGCAGGAGAATCAGGGCTTGAGTTTCAGAGCATGACATTCAGGGGATGAGTTTCAGTGCATGAATTTCAGGGCATGAGATTCAGGGCATGAGATTCAGGGCATGAGTTTCAGGACAGGAGATTCAGTGCATGAGTTTCAGTGCATGAGTTTGAGGGCAGGGTTTCACGGCATGAGTTTCAGGTCTGTGGTTTCCGGGCTTGAGATTCAGCGCAGCAGTTTCAGCGCAGCAGTTTCAGGGCTTGAGATTCAGGGCATGAGTTTCAGGGCATGAGATTCAGGACATGAGTTTCAGGGGATGAGTTTCAGGTCTGTGGTTTCAGGGCTTGAGATTCAGGGCAGCAGTTTCAGGGCAGGAGTTTCATGGCAGGAGTTTCAGGGCAAGAGATTCAGGGCATGAGTTTCAGGGCATGAGTTTCAGGGCAGGAGTTTCAGTGCATGAGATTCAGGGCGTGAGTTTCAGGGCAGGAGAATCAGGGCTTGAGTTTCAGAGCATGACATTCAGGGGATGAGTTTCAGTGCATGAATTTCAGGGCATGAGATTCAGGGCATGAGTTTCAGGACAGGAGATTCAGGGCATGAGTTTCAGTGCATGAGTTTGAGGGCAGGGGTTTCACGGCATGAGATTCAGGGCATGAGTTTCAGGGCATGAGATTCAGGGCATGAGTTTGAGGGCAGGAGTTTCAGGGCATGAGATTCAGGACATGAGTTTCAGGGCATGAGTTTCAGGTCTGTGGTTTCCGGGTTTGAGATTCAGCGCAGCAGTTTCAGAGCAGCAGTTTCAGGGCATGAGATTCAGGGCATGAGTTTCAGGGCAGGTGATTCAGGGTAGGAGTTTCAGGGTATGACTTTCAGGGCATGAGTTTCAGGGTAGGAGATTCAGGGCAGGAGATTCAGGGCAGGTGTTTCAGTGCAAGAGTTTCAGGGCATGTCTTTCAGTGCATGAGTTTAAGGGCAGGGGTTTCAGAGCTTGAGATTCAGGGCATGAGTTTCAGGGCAGGAGATTCACGGTTTGAGTTTAAGGTCATGAGATTTAGCGCATGAGATTCAGTGAATGAATTTCAGGGCAGAAGTTACAGGGCATGAGATTCATGGCATGAGTTTCAGGGCATGAGTTTCAGGATATGAGATTCATGGCATGATATTCAGGGCAGCAGTTTCAGGGTATGAGGTTCAGGACATGAGTTTCAGTGCAGTAGTTTCAGGGCATGAGTTTCAGGGCATGTGATTCAGGACAGGAGTTTGAAGGCATGAGATTCAGGGCATGAGTTTCAGTGCATGAGATTGAGGGCAGGAGTTTCAGGGCATGAGATTCAGGACATGAGTTTCAGGGCATGAGATTCAGTGCATGAGTTTCAGGGCAGGAGAATCAGGGCTTGAGTTTCAGAGCATGACATTCAGGGGATGAGTTTCAGTGAATCAATTTCAGGGCATGAGATTCGGGGCATGAGTTTCAGGACAGGAGATTCAGGGCATGAGTTTCAGTGCATGAGTTTGAGGGCAGGGTTTCACGGCATTAGATTCAGGGCATAATTTTCAGGGCATGAGATTCAGGACATGAGTTTGAGGGCAGGAGTTTCAGGGCATGAGTTTCAGGTCTGTGGTTTCCGGGCTTGAGATTCAGCGCAGCAGTTTCAGCGCAGCAGTTTCATGGCTTGAGATTCAGGGCATGAGTTTCTGGGCATGAGATTCAGGACATGAGTTTCAGGGGATGAGTTTCAGGTCTGTGGTTTCAGGGCTTGTGATTCAGGGCAGCAGTTTCAGGGCAGGAGTTTCATGGCAGGAGTTTCAGGGCAAGAGATTCAGGGCATGAGTTTCAGGGCATGAGTTTCAGGGCAGGAGTTTCAGTGTATGAGATTCAGGGCTGAGTTTCAGGGCAGGAGAATCAGGGCTTGAGTTTCAGGGCAGGTGATTCAGGGCAGGAGTTTCGGGGTATGATATTCAGGGCATGAGAATCAGGGCTTGAGTTTCAGAGCATGACATTCAGGGGATGAGTTTCAGTGCATGAATTTCAGGGCATGAGATTCAGGGCATGAGTTTCAGGACAGGAGATTCAGGGCATGAGTTTCAGTGCATGAGTTTGAGGGCAGGGGTTTCACGGCATGCGATTCAGGGCAAGAGTTTCAGGACAGGAGATTCAGGGCATGAGTTTAAGTGCATGAGTTTGAGGGCAGGAGTTTCACGGCATGAGATTCAGGGCATGAGTTTCAGGGCATGAGATTCAGGACATGAGTTTCAGGGGATGAGTTTCAGGTCTGTGGTTTCAGGGCTTGAGATTCAGGGCAGCAGTTTCAGGGCAGGAGTTTCATGGCAGGAGTTTCAGGGCAAGAGATTCAGGGCATGAGATTCAGTACATGAGTTTCAGGGCAGGAGAATCAGGGCTTGAGTTTCAGAGCATGACATTCAGGGGATGAGTTTCGGTGCATGAATTTCAGGGCATGAGATTCAGGGCATGAGATTCAGGGCATGAGTTTCAGGGCAGGAGATTCAGGGCATGAGTTTCAGTGCATGAGTTTGAGGGCAGGGTTTCACGGCATGAGATTCAGGGCATAATTTTCAGGGCATGAGATTCAGGGCATGAGTTTGAGGGCAGGAGTTTCAGGGCATGAGTTTCAGGACATGAGTTTCAGGGCATGAGTTTCAGGTCTGTGGTTTCCGGGCTTGAGATTCAGCGCAGCAGTTTCAGAGCAGCAGTTTCAGGGCATGAGATTCAGGGCATGAGTTTCAGGGCAGGTGATTCAGGGTAGCAGTTTCAGGGTATGACCTTCAGGGCATGAGTTTCAGGGCAGGAGAATCAGGGCTTGAGTTTCTGTGCAGGAGTTTGAGGGCAGGGGTTTCAAGGCATGAGATTCAGTGCAAGAGTTTCAGGACAGGAGATTCAGGGCATGAGTTTCAGTGCATGAGTTTGAGGGCAGGAGTTTCACGGCATGAGATTCAGGGCATGAGTTTCAGGGCATGAGATTCAGGACATGAGTTTCAGGGCATGAGTTTCAGGTCTGTGGTTTCAGGGCTTGAGATTCAGGGCAGCAGATTCAGGGCAGGAGTTTCATGGCAGGAGTTTCAGGGCATGAGATTCAGGGCATGAGTTTCAGGGCAGGAATTTCAGGGCATGAGATTCAGGGCATGAGTTTTAGGGTAGGTGTTTCAGTGCAAGAGTTTCAGGGCATGAGATTCAGGGCATGAGTTTCAGGGCAGGAATTTCAGGGCATGATATTCAGGGCATGAGTTTTAGGGTAGGTGTTTCAGTGCAAGAGTTTGAGGGCATGAGATTCAGGGCATGAGTTTCAAGGCAGGAGATTCAGGGCAGGAGATTCAGGGCATGAGATTCGGGGCTTGAGTTTCAATGCAGGTGTTTTAGGGCACGTGTTTCAGTGCAGGGGTTTCAGGGCAGGAGATTCACAGCAAGAGTTTGAGGGCATGAGATTCAGGGCATGAGTTTCAAGGCAGGAGATTCAGGGCATGAGATTCGGGGCTTGAGTTTCAAGGCAGGTGTTTTAGGGCACGTATTTCAGTGCAGGAGTTTCAGGGCAGGAGATTCAGAGCATGAGTTTCAGTGCATGAGTTTGAGGGCAGGAGTTTCACGGCATGAGATTCAGGGCATGAGTTTCAGGGCATGGGTTTCAATCTCTGGTTTCAGGGCTTGAGATTCAGGGCAGCAGTTTCAGGGCAGGAGATTCAGGGCAGGAGATTCAGGGCAGGTGTTTCAGTGCAAGAGTTTCAGGGCATGTCTTTCAGTGCATGAGTTTAAGGGCAGGGGTTTCAGAGCTTGAGATTCAGGGCATGAGTTTCTGGGCAGGAGATTCACGGTTTGAGTTTAAGGTCATGAGATTTAGCGCATGAGATTCAGTGAATGAATTTCAGGGCAGAAGTTACAGGGCATGAGATTCATGGCATGAGTTTCAGGGCATGAGTTTCAGTGAAGGATTTTCATGGCATGTAATTCAGGGCATGAGTTTCAGGATATGAGATTCATGGCATGATATTCAGGACAGCAGTTTCAGGGTATGAGGTTCAGGACATGAGTTTCAGTGCAGTAGTTTCAGGGCATGAGTTTCAGGGCATGTGATTCAGGACAGGAGTTTGAAGGCATGAGATTCAGGGCATGAGTTTCAGTGCATGAGATTGAGGGCAGGAGTTTCAGGGCATGAGATTCAGGACATGAGTTTCAGGGCATGAGATTCAATGCATGAGTTTCAGGGCAGGAGAATCAGGGCTTGAGTTTCAGAGCATGACATTCAGGGGATGAGTTTCAGTGCATGAATTTCAGGGCATGAGATTCAGGGCATGAGTTTCAGGACAGGAGATTCAGGGCATGAGTTTCAGAGCATGAGTTTGAGGGCAGGGGTTTCACGGCATGAGATCCAGGGCATGAGATTCAGGGCATGAGATTCAGGGCATGAGTTTGAGGGCAGGAGTTTCAGGGTATGAGATTCAGGACATGAGTTTCAGGGAATGAGTTTCAGGTCTGTGGTTTCCGGGCTTGAGATTCAGCGCAGCAGTTTCAGAGCAGCAGTTTCAGGGCATGAGATTCAGGGCATGAGTTTCAGGGCAGGTGATTCAGGGTAGGAGTTTCAGGGTATGACCTTCAGGTCATGAGTTTCAGGGCAGGAGAATCAGGGCTTGAGTTTCAGTGCAGGAGTTTGAGGGCAGGGGTTTCAAGGCATGAGATTCAGTGCAAGAGTTTCAGGACAGGAGATTCAGGGCATGAGTTTCAGTGCATGAGTTTGAGTGCAGGATTTTCACGGCATGAGATTCAGGGCATGAGTTTCAGGGCATGAGATTCAGGACATGAGTTTCAGGGCATGAGTTTCAGGACAGGAGATTCAGGGCATGAGTTTCAGTGCAGGAGTTTGAGGGCAGGGGTTTCAAGGTATGAGATTCAGTGCAAGAGTTTCAGGACAGGAGATTCAGGGCATGAGTTTGAGTGCATGAGTTTGAGGGCAGGAGTTTCACGGCATGAGATTCAGGGCATGCGTTTCAGGGCATGAGATTCAGGACATGAGTTTCAGGGCATGAGTTTCAGGACAGGAGATTCAGGGCATGAGTTTCAGTGCATGAGTTTGAGGGCAGGGGTTTCACGGCATGAGATTCAGGGCATGAGTTTCAGGATATGAGATTCATGGCATGATATTCAGTGCAGCAGTTTCAGGGTATGAGGTTCAGGACATGAGTTTCAGTGCAGTAGTTTCAGGGCATGAGATTCAGGGCATGAGTTTCAGTGCATGAGTTTGAGGGCAGGAGTTTCAGGGCAGGAGATTCTGGACATGAGTTTCAGGGCATGAGATTCAGTACATGAGTTTCAGGGCAGGAGAATCAGGGCTTGAGTTTCAGAGCATGACATTCAGGGGATGAGTTTCAGTGCATGAATTTCAGGGCATGAGATTCAGGGCATGAGATTCAGGGCATGAGTTTCAGGACAGGAGATTCAGGGCATGAGTTTCAGTGCATGAGTTTGAGGGCAGGGTTTCACGGCATGAGATTCAGGGCATGATTTTCAGGGCATGAGATTCAGGACATGAGCTTGAGGGCAGGAGTTTCAGGGCATGAGATTCAGGACATGAGTTTTAGGGCATGAGTTTCAGATCTGTGGTTTCCGGGCTTGAGATTCAGCGCAGCAGTTTCAGCGCAGCAGTTTCAGCGCAGCAGTTTCAGGGCTTGAGATTCAGGGCATGAGTTTCAGGGCAGGTGATTCAGGGCAGGAGTTTCGGGGTATGATATTCAGGGCATGAGAATCAGGGCTTGAGTTTCAGAGCATGACATTCAGGGGATGAGTTTCAGTGCATGAATTTCAGGGCATGAGATTCAGGGCATGAGTTTCAGGACAGGAGATTCAGGGCATGAGTTTCAGTGCATGAGTTTGAGGGCAGGGGTTTCACGGCATGCGATTCAGGGCAAGAGTTTCAGGACAGGAGATTCAGGGCATGAGTTTAAGTGCATGAGTTTGAGGGCAGGAGTTTCACGGCATGAGATTCAGGGCATGAGTTTCAGGGCACGAGATTCAGGACATGAGTTTCAGGGGATGAGTTTCAGGTCTGTGGTTTCAGGGCTTGAGATTCAGGGCAGCAGTTTCAGGGCAGGAGTTTCATGGCAGGAGTTTCAGGGCAAGAGATTCAGGGCATGAGATTCATTACATGAGTTTCAGGGCAGGAGAATCCGGGCTTGAGTTTCAGAGCATGACATTCAGGGGATGAGTTTCAGTGCATGAATTTCAGGGCATGAGATTCAGGGCATGAGATTCAGGGCATGAGTTTCTGGGCAGGAGATTCAGGGCATGAGTTTCAGTGCATGAGTTTGAGGGCAGGGTTTCACGGCATGAGATTCAGGGCATAATTTTCAGGGCATGAGATTCAGGGCATGAGTTTGAGGGCAGGGGTTTCAGGGCATGCGTTTCAGGACATGAGTTTCAGGGCATGAGTTTCAGGTCTGTGGTTTCCGGGCTTGAGATTCAGCGCAGCAGTTTCAGAGCAGCAGTTTCAGGGCATGAGATTCAGGGCATGAGTTTCAGGGCAGGTGATTCAGGGTAGGAGTTTCAGGGTATGACCTTCAGGGCATGAGTTTCAGGGCAGGAGAATCAGGGCTTGAGTTTCTGTGCAGGAGTTTGAGGGCAGGGGTTTCAAGGCATGAGATTCAGTGCAAGAGTTTCAGGGCAGGAGATTCAGAGCAAGAGTTTGAGGGCATGAGATTCAGGGCATGAGTTTCAAGGCAGGAGATTCAGGGCAGGAGATTCAGGGCATGAGATTCGGGGCTTGAGTTTCAAGGCAGGTTTTTTAGGGCACGTATTTCAGTGCAGGAGTTTCAGGGCAGGAGATTCAGAGCATGAGTTTCAGTGCATGAGTTTGAGGGCAGGAGTTTCACGGCATGAGATTCAGGGCATGAGTTTCAAGGCATGGGTTTCAATCTCTGGTTTCAGGGCTTGAGATTCAGGGCAGCAGTTTCAGGACAGGAGATTCAGGGCAGGAGATTCAGGGCAGGTGTTTCAGTGCAAGAGTTTCAGGGCATGTCTTTCAGTGCATGAGTTTCAGGGCAGGGATTTCAGGACAGGAGATTCTCGGTTTGAGTTTGAGGTCATGAGATTTAGCGCATGAGATTCAGTGAATGAGTTTCAGGGCAGAAGTTTCAGGGCATGAGATTCAGTACATGAGTTTCAGGGCAGGAGAATCAGGGCTTGAGTTTCAGAGCATGACATTCAGGGGATGAGTTTCAGTGCATGAATTTCAGGGCATGAGATTCAGGGCATGAGATTCAGGGCATGAGTTTCAGGACAGGAGATTCAGTGCATGAGTTTCAGTGCATGAGTTTGAGGGCAGGGTTTCACGGCATGAGTTTCAGGTCTGTGGTTTCCGGGCTTGAGATTCAGCGCAGCAGTTTCAGCGCAGCAGTTTCAGGGCTTGAGATTCAGGGCATGAGTTTCAGGGCATGAGATTCAGGACATGAGTTTCAGGGGATGAGTTTCAGGTCTGTGGTTTCAGGGCTTGAGATTCAGGGCAGCAGTTTCAGGGCAGGAGTTTCATGGCAGGAGTTTCAGGGCAAGAGATTCAGGGCATGAGTTTCAGGGCATGAGTTTCAGGGCAGGAGTTTCAGTGCATGAGATTCAGGGCGTGAGTTTCAGGGCAGGAGAATCAGGGCTTGAGTTTCAGAGCATGACATTCAGGGGATGAGTTTCAGTGCATGAATTTCAGGGCATGAGATTCAGGGCATGAGTTTCAGGACAGGAGATTCAGGGCATGAGTTTCAGTGCATGAGTTTGAGGGCAGGGGTTTCACGGCATGAGATTCAGGGCATGAGTTTCAGGGCATGAGATTCAGGGCATGAGTTTGAGGGCAGGAGTTTCAGGGCATGAGATTCAGGACATGAGTTTCAGGGCATGAGTTTCAGGTCTGTGGTTTCCGGGTTTGAGATTCAGCGCAGCAGTTTCAGAGCAGCAGTTTCAGGGCATGAGATTCAGGGCATGAGTTTCAGGGCAGGTGATTCAGGGTAGGAGTTTCAGGGTATGACTTTCAGGGCATGAGTTTCAGGGTAGGAGATTCAGGGCAGGAGATTCAGGGCAGGTGTTTCAGTGCAAGAGTTTCAGGGCATGTCTTTCAGTGCATGAGTTTAAGGGCAGGGGTTTCAGAGCTTGAGATTCAGGGCATGAGTTTCAGGGCAGGAGATTCACGGTTTGAGTTTAAGGTCATGAGATTTAGCGCATGAGATTCAGTGAATGAATTTCAGGGCAGAAGTTACAGGGCATGAGATTCATGGCATGAGTTTCAGGGCTTGAGTTTCAGGATATGAGATTCATGGCATGATATTCAGGGCAGCAGTTTCAGGGTATGAGGTTCAGGACATGAGTTTCAGTGCAGTAGTTTCAGGGCATGAGTTTCAGGGCATGTGATTCAGGACAGGAGTTTGAAGGCATGAGATTCAGGGCATGAGTTTCAGTGCATGAGATTGAGGGCAGGAGTTTCAGGGCATGAGATTCAGGACATGAGTTTCAGGGCATGAGATTCAGTGCATGAGTTTCAGGGCAGGAGAATCAGGGCTTGAGTTTCAGAGCATGACATTCAGGGGATGAGTTTCAGTGAATCAATTTCAGGGCATGAGATTCGGGGCATGAGTTTCAGGACAGGAGATTCAGGGCATGAGTTTCAGTGCATGAGTTTGAGGGCAGGGTTTCACGGCATTAGATTCAGGGCATAATTTTCAGGGCATGAGATTCAGGACATGAGTTTGAGGGCAGGAGTTTCAGGGCATGAGTTTCAGGTCTGTGGTTTCCGGGCTTGAGATTCAGCGCAGCAGTTTCAGCGCAGCAGTTTCATGGCTTGAGATTCAGGGCATGAGTTTCTGGGCATGAGATTCAGGACATGAGTTTCAGGGGATGAGTTTCAGGTCTGTGGTTTCAGGGCTTGTGATTCAGGGCAGCAGTTTCAGGGCAGGAGTTTCATGGCAGGAGTTTCAGGGCAAGAGATTCAGGGCATGAGTTTCAGGGCATGAGTTTCAGGGCAGGAGTTTCAGTGTATGAGATTCAGGGCTGAGTTTCAGGGCAGGAGAATCAGGGCTTGAGTTTCAGGGCAGGTGATTCAGGGCAGGAGTTTCGGGGTATGATATTCAGGGCATGAGAATCAGGGCTTGAGTTTCAGAGCATGACATTCAGGGGATGAGTTTCAGTGCATGAATTTCAGGGCATGAGATTCAGGGCATGAGTTTCAGGACAGGAGATTCAGGGCATGAGTTTCAGTGCATGAGTTTGAGGGCAGGGGTTTCACGGCATGCGATTCAGGGCAAGAGTTTCAGGACAGGAGATTCAGGGCATGAGTTTAAGTGCATGAGTTTGAGGGCAGGAGTTTCACGGCATGAGATTCAGGGCATGAGTTTCAGGGCATGAGATTCAGGACATGAGTTTCAGGGGATGAGTTTCAGGTCTGTGGTTTCAGGGCTTGAGATTCAGGGCAGCAGTTTCAGGGCAGGAGTTTCATGGCAGGAGTTTCAGGGCAAGAGATTCAGGGCATGAGATTCAGTACATGAGTTTCAGGGCAGGAGAATCAGGGCTTGAGTTTCAGAGCATGACATTCAGGGGATGAGTTTCGGTGCATGAATTTCAGGGCATGAGATTCAGGGCATGAGATTCAGGGCATGAGTTTCAGGGCAGGAGATTCAGGGCATGAGTTTCAGTGCATGAGTTTGAGGGCAGGGTTTCACGGCATGAGATTCAGGGCATAATTTTCAGGGCATGAGATTCAGGGCATGAGTTTGAGGGCAGGAGTTTCAGGGCATGAGTTTCAGGACATGAGTTTCAGGGCATGAGTTTCAGGTCTGTGGTTTCCGGGCTTGAGATTCAGCGCAGCAGTTTCAGAGCAGCAGTTTCAGGGCATGAGATTCAGGGCATGAGTTTCAGGGCAGGTGATTCAGGGTAGCAGTTTCAGGGTATGACCTTCAGGGCATGAGTTTCAGGGCAGGAGAATCAGGGCTTGAGTTTCTGTGCAGGAGTTTGAGGGCAGGGGTTTCAAGGCATGAGATTCAGTGCAAGAGTTTCAGGACAGGAGATTCAGGGCATGAGTTTCAGTGCATGAGTTTGAGGGCAGGAGTTTCACGGCATGAGATTCAGGGCATGAGTTTCAGGGCATGAGATTCAGGACATGAGTTTCAGGGCATGAGTTTCAGGTCTGTGGTTTCAGGGCTTGAGATTCAGGGCAGCAGATTCAGGGCAGGAGTTTCATGGCAGGAGTTTCAGGGCATGAGATTCAGGGCATGAGTTTCAGGGCAGGAATTTCAGGGCATGAGATTCAGGGCATGAGTTTTAGGGTAGGTGTTTCAGTGCAAGAGTTTCAGGGCATGAGATTCAGGGCATGAGTTTCAGGGCAGGAATTTCAGGGCATGATATTCAGGGCATGAGTTTTAGGGTAGGTGTTTCAGTGCAAGAGTTTGAGGGCATGAGATTCAGGGCATGAGTTTCAAGGCAGGAGATTCAGGGCAGGAGATTCAGGGCATGAGATTCGGGGCTTGAGTTTCAATGCAGGTGTTTTAGGGCACGTGTTTCAGTGCAGGGGTTTCAGGGCAGGAGATTCACAGCAAGAGTTTGAGGGCATGAGATTCAGGGCATGAGTTTCAAGGCAGGAGATTCAGGGCATGAGATTCGGGGCTTGAGTTTCAAGGCAGGTGTTTTAGGGCACGTATTTCAGTGCAGGAGTTTCAGGGCAGGAGATTCAGAGCATGAGTTTCAGTGCATGAGTTTGAGGGCAGGAGTTTCACGGCATGAGATTCAGGGCATGAGTTTCAGGGCATGGGTTTCAATCTCTGGTTTCAGGGCTTGAGATTCAGGGCAGCAGTTTCAGGGCAGGAGATTCAGGGCAGGAGATTCAGGGCAGGTGTTTCAGTGCAAGAGTTTCAGGGCATGTCTTTCAGTGCATGAGTTTAAGGGCAGGGGTTTCAGAGCTTGAGATTCAGGGCATGAGTTTCTGGGCAGGAGATTCACGGTTTGAGTTTAAGGTCATGAGATTTAGCGCATGAGATTCAGTGAATGAATTTCAGGGCAGAAGTTACAGGGCATGAGATTCATGGCATGAGTTTCAGGGCATGAGTTTCAGTGAAGGATTTTCATGGCATGTAATTCAGGGCATGAGTTTCAGGATATGAGATTCATGGCATGATATTCAGGACAGCAGTTTCAGGGTATGAGGTTCAGGACATGAGTTTCAGTGCAGTAGTTTCAGGGCATGAGTTTCAGGGCATGTGATTCAGGACAGGAGTTTGAAGGCATGAGATTCAGGGCATGAGTTTCAGTGCATGAGATTGAGGGCAGGAGTTTCAGGGCATGAGATTCAGGACATGAGTTTCAGGGCATGAGATTCAATGCATGAGTTTCAGGGCAGGAGAATCAGGGCTTGAGTTTCAGAGCATGACATTCAGGGGATGAGTTTCAGTGCATGAATTTCAGGGCATGAGATTCAGGGCATGAGTTTCAGGACAGGAGATTCAGGGCATGAGTTTCAGAGCATGAGTTTGAGGGCAGGGGTTTCACGGCATGAGATCCAGGGCATGAGTTTCAGGGCATGAGATTCAGGGCATGAGTTTGAGGGCAGGAGTTTCAGGGTATGAGATTCAGGACATGAGTTTCAGGGAATGAGTTTCAGGTCTGTGGTTTCCGGGCTTGAGATTCAGCGCAGCAGTTTCAGAGCAGCAGTTTCAGGGCATGAGATTCAGGGCATGAGTTTCAGGGCAGGTGATTCAGGGTAGGAGTTTCAGGGTATGACCTTCAGGTCATGAGTTTCAGGGCAGGAGAATCAGGGCTTGAGTTTCAGTGCAGGAGTTTGAGGGCAGGGGTTTCAAGGCATGAGATTCAGTGCAAGAGTTTCAGGACAGGAGATTCAGGGCATGAGTTTCAGTGCATGAGTTTGAGTGCAGGATTTTCACGGCATGAGATTCAGGGCATGAGTTTCAGGGCATGAGATTCAGGACATGAGTTTCAGGGCATGAGTTTCAGGACAGGAGATTCAGGGCATGAGTTTCAGTGCATGAGTTTGAGTGCAGGATTTTCACGGCATGAGATTCAGGGCATGAGTTTCAGGGCATGAGATTCAGGACATGAGTTTCAGGGCATGAGTTTCAGGACAGGAGATTCAGGGCATGAGTTTCAGTGCAGGAGTTTGAGGGCAGGGGTTTCAAGGCATGAGATTCAGTGCAAGAGTTTCAGGACAGGAGATTCAGGGCATGAGTTTGAGTGCATGAGTTTGAGGGCAGGAGTTTCACGGCATGAGATTCAGGGCATGCGTTTCAGGGCATGAGATTCAGGACATGAGTTTCAGGGCATGAGTTTCAGGACAGGAGATTCAGGGCATGAGTTTCAGTGCATGAGTTTGAGGGCAGGGGTTTCACGGCATGAGATTCAGGGCATGAGTTTCAGGATATGAGATTCATGGCATGATATTCAGTGCAGCAGTTTCAGGGTATGAGGTTCAGGACATGAGTTTCAGTGCAGTAGTTTCAGGGCATGAGATTCAGGGCATGAGTTTCAGTGCATGAGTTTGAGGGCAGGAGTTTCAGGGCAGGAGATTCTGGACATGAGTTTCAGGGCATGAGATTCAGTACATGAGTTTCAGGGCAGGAGAATCAGGGCTTGAGTTTCAGAGCATGACATTCAGGGGATGAGTTTCAGTGCATGAATTTCAGGGCATGAGATTCAGGGCATGAGATTCAGGGCATGAGTTTCAGGACAGGAGATTCAGGGCATGAGTTTCAGTGCATGAGTTTGAGGGCAGGGTTTCACGGCATGAGATTCAGGGCATGATTTTCAGGGCATGAGATTCAGGACATGAGCTTGAGGGCAGGAGTTTCAGGGCATGAGATTCAGGACATGAGTTTTAGGGCATGAGTTTCAGATCTGTGGTTTCCGGGCTTGAGATTCAGCGCAGCAGTTTCAGCGCAGCAGTTTCAGGGCTTGAGATTCAGGGCATGAGTTTCAGGGCAGGTGATTCAGGGCAGGAGTTTCGGGGTATGATATTCAGGGCATGAGAATCAGGGCTTGAGTTTCAGAGCATGACATTCAGGGGATGAGTTTCAGTGCATGAATTTCAGGGCATGAGATTCAGGGCATGAGTTTCAGGACAGGAGATTCAGGGCATGAGTTTCAGTGCATGAGTTTGAGGGCAGGGGTTTCACGGCATGCGATTCAGGGCAAGAGTTTCAGGACAGGAGATTCAGGGCATGAGTTTAAGTGCATGAGTTTGAGGGCAGGAGTTTCACGGCATGAGATTCAGGGCATGAGTTTCAGGGCACGAGATTCAGGACATGAGTTTCAGGGGATGAGTTTCAGGTCTGTGGTTTCAGGGCTTGAGATTCAGGGCAGCAGTTTCAGGGCAGGAGTTTCATGGCAGGAGTTTCAGGGCAAGAGATTCAGGGCATGAGATTCATTACATGAGTTTCAGGGCAGGAGAATCCGGGCTTGAGTTTCAGAGCATGACATTCAGGGGATGAGTTTCAGTGCATGAATTTCAGGGCATGAGATTCAGGGCATGAGATTCAGGGCATGAGTTTCTGGGCAGGAGATTCAGGGCATGAGTTTCAGTGCATGAGTTTGAGGGCAGGGTTTCACGGCATGAGATTCAGGGCATAATTTTCAGGGCATGAGATTCAGGGCATGAGTTTGAGGGCAGGGGTTTCAGGGCATGCGTTTCAGGACATGAGTTTCAGGGCATGAGTTTCAGGTCTGTGGTTTCCGGGCTTGAGATTCAGCGCAGCAGTTTCAGAGCAGCAGTTTCAGGGCATGAGATTCAGGGCATGAGTTTCAGGGCAGGTGATTCAGGGTAGGAGTTTCAGGGTATGACCTTCAGGGCATGAGTTTCAGGGCAGGAGAATCAGGGCTTGAGTTTCTGTGCAGGAGTTTGAGGGCAGGGGTTTCAAGGCATGAGATTCAGTGCAAGAGTTTCAGGACAGGAGATTCAGGGCATGAGTTTCAGTGCATGGGTTTGAGGGCAGGAGTTTCACGGCATGAGATTCAGGGCATGAGTTTCAGGGCATGAGATTCAGGACATGAGTTTCAGGGGATGAGTTTCAGGTCTGTGGTTTCAGGGCTTGAGATTCAGGGCAGCAGTTTCAGGGCAGGAGTTTCATGGCAGGAGTTTCAGGGCATGAGATTCAGGGCAAGAGTTTCATGACAGGAGTTTCAGGGCAGGAAATTCAGGGCATGAGGTTCAGGGCATGAGTTTTAGGGTAGGTGTTTCAGTGCAGGAGTTTCAGGGCATGAGATTCAGGGCATGAGTTTCAGGGCAGGAATTTCAGGGCATGACATTCAGGGCATGTGTTTTAGGGCAGGTGTTTCAGTGCAAGAGTTTCAGTGCATGAGATTCAGGGCATGAGTTTAGAGCAGGAATTTCAGGGCATGACATTCAGGGCATGTGTTTTAGGGCAGGTGTTTCAGTGCAAGAGTTTGAGGGCGTGATATTAAGGGCATGAGTTTCAAGGCAGGAGATTCATGGCAGGAGATTCAGGGCATGAGATTCGGGGCTTGAGTTTCAAGGCAGGTGTTTTAGGGCACGTGTTTCAGTGCAGGGGTTTCAGGGCAGGAGATTCAGAGCAAGAGTTTGAGGGCATGAGATTCAGGGCATGAGTTTCAAGGCAGGAGATTCAGGGCAGGAGATTCAGGGCATGAGATTCGGGGCTTGAGTTTCAAGGCAGGTTTTTTAGGGCACGTATTTCAGTGCAGGAGTTTCAGGGCAGGAGATTCAGAGCATGAGTTTCAGTGCATGAGTTTGAGGGCAGGAGTTTCACGGCATGAGATTCAGGGCATGAGTTTCAAGGCATGGGTTTCAATCTCTGGTTTCAGGGCTTGAGATTCAGGGCAGCAGTTTCAGGACAGGAGATTCAGGGCAGGAGATTCAGGGCAGGTGTTTCAGTGCAAGAGTTTCAGGGCATGTCTTTCAGTGCATGAGTTTCAGGGCAGGGATTTCAGGACAGGAGATTCTCGGTTTGAGTTTGAGGTCATGAGATTTAGCGCATGAGATTCAGTGAATGAGTTTCAGGGCAGAAGTTTCAGGGCATGAGATTCAGTACATGAGTTTCAGGGCAGGAGAATCAGGGCTTGAGTTTCAGAGCATGACATTCAGGGGATGAGTTTCAGTGCATGAATTTCAGGGCATGAGATTCAGGGCATGAGATTCAGGGCATGAGTTTCAGGACAGGAGATTCAGTGCATGAGTTTCAGTGCATGAGTTTGAGGGCAGGGTTTCACGGCATGAGTTTCAGGTCTGTGGTTTCCGGGCTTGAGATTCAGCGCAGCAGTTTCAGCGCAGCAGTTTCAGGGCTTGAGATTCAGGGCATGAGTTTCAGGGCATGAGATTCAGGACATGAGTTTCAGGGGATGAGTTTCAGGTCTGTGGTTTCAGGGCTTGAGATTCAGGGCAGCAGTTTCAGGGCAGGAGTTTCATGGCAGGAGTTTCAGGGCAAGAGATTCAGGGCATGAGTTTCAGGGCATGAGTTTCAGGGCAGGAGTTTCAGTGCATGAGATTCAGGGCGTGAGTTTCAGGGCAGGAGAATCAGGGCTTGAGTTTCAGAGCATGACATTCAGGGGATGAGTTTCAGTGCATGAATTTCAGGGCATGAGATTCAGGGCATGAGTTTCAGGACAGGAGATTCAGGGCATGAGTTTCAGTGCATGAGTTTGAGGGCAGGGGTTTCACGGCATGAGATTCAGGGCATGAGTTTCAGGGCATGAGATTCAGGGCATGAGTTTGAGGGCAGGAGTTTCAGGGCATGAGATTCAGGACATGAGTTTCAGGGCATGAGTTTCAGGTCTGTGGTTTCCGGGTTTGAGATTCAGCGCAGCAGTTTCAGAGCAGCAGTTTCAGGGCATGAGATTCAGGGCATGAGTTTCAGGGCAGGTGATTCAGGGTAGGAGTTTCAGGGTATGACTTTCAGGGCATGAGTTTCAGGGTAGGAGATTCAGGGCAGGAGATTCAGGGCAGGTGTTTCAGTGCAAGAGTTTCAGGGCATGTCTTTCAGTGCATGAGTTTAAGGGCAGGGGTTTCAGAGCTTGAGATTCAGGGCATGAGTTTCAGGGCAGGAGATTCACGGTTTGAGTTTAAGGTCATGAGATTTAGCGCATGAGATTCAGTGAATGAATTTCAGGGCAGAAGTTACAGGGCATGAGATTCATGGCATGAGTTTCAGGGCATGAGTTTCAGGATATGAGATTCATGGCATGATATTCAGGGCAGCAGTTTCAGGGTATGAGGTTCAGGACATGAGTTTCAGTGCAGTAGTTTCAGGGCATGAGTTTCAGGGCATGTGATTCAGGACAGGAGTTTGAAGGCATGAGATTCAGGGCATGAGTTTCAGTGCATGAGATTGAGGGCAGGAGTTTCAGGGCATGAGATTCAGGACATGAGTTTCAGGGCATGAGATTCAGTGCATGAGTTTCAGGGCAGGAGAATCAGGGCTTGAGTTTCAGAGCATGACATTCAGGGGATGAGTTTCAGTGAATCAATTTCAGGGCATGAGTTTCAGGGCAGGTGATTCAGGGTAGGAGTTTCAGGGTATGACTTTCAGGGCATGAGTTTCAGGGTAGGAGAATCAAGGCTTGAGTTTCAGTGCAGGAGTTTGAGGGCAGGAGTTTCACGGCATGAGATTCAGGGCATGAATTTCAGGGCATGAGATTCAGGACAGGAGTTTCAGGGAATGAGTTTCAGGTCTGTGGTTTCAGGGCTTGAGATTCAGGGCAGCAGTTTCAGGGCAGTAGTTTCATGGCAGGAGTTTCAGGGCATGAGATTCAGGGCAAGAGTTTCATGGCAGGAGTTTCAGGGCAGGAAATTCAGGG